>NC_073273.2:25645303-25948333 GCF_029289425.2 Pan paniscus | reverse complement strand
CATAATCACTGACTACTTGATCCAGATATGAGCATGCCCCCTGCCTGTGTAAACTCTGGCTTCCACTTGTCATAATGCTAAGTAAACTCTAACTTTCATAAAATCAGACCTTCTTCATATACAAGTGACATGGTTCAAACAACCCAAACACTCGTAACTTTCAAAAACAACAGAAAAAGAGATCTCCAGGTTTATACTTGAGAGCTTTTAACCTTAACAGCAAAAGTTAGTTCAGGTAATACGTAGGCAGAAGGTCTGATTTATAGCCCTTCCCTCCTGGCATGAATAGTAATTTGATGACCTCAATTAACCGAAAAAGAACGTTTTATTGAAGAGGCAGTGAGATTCTTGATTATATAATCTTAGCTATATTTCTGGCATTTTTAGTAACTTTCTCATGCTAAATATCTGGCTTTTAAAATTACAAACTTCATTAACTTGGAGGGGAATAGGAGTTTCCTGGCTGTACATAAGCTTGATGGCTTTCTTGGGGTGGATTTGGGCCCATGGGCTGTATGCAGGCTTCCTGTCTTTGCCAATCTTCACCTTTCTCTTTCATTTAAAAGACAACCTTCAGAGCCGTGCAAACAATAAACTGCTGTTTTCTTGCATATTGAATTCTGTTCTCTGACTGAGAACCCCTGAACCTTCTATTTTCTAGATATAAATGTAACAACCCAGATTTATAAATTATGGACTAGCCTTTTGCACAGGAGCATGCTCATGCTTTTATCTCTTTCCGATGGACATAAGTTAACCATTTAAATAAAATCTGGCCTCCTCCTTCCTGATAAAGGAGTATAATTGTCTGTAAATATACAGAAAGTGCGCTTCCGGAATATGGATGCGTCTTCCAATCTGTGTAAACCATGAACATTCTCAGTCTATTGGGATCTAAAATTTACATTTCGATAAGCTGTAGACAGTCTTTTCTTTTTCTTCTGAGATGGAGTCTTGCTCTGTCACCTTGCTGGAGTGCAGTGGTGCAATCTCGGCTCACTGTGACCTCTGCCTCCTGGGTTCAAGCAATTCTCCTGCCTTAGCCTTCTAAGTAGCTGAGATTACCGGCACCCGCCACCATGCCCAGCTAACTTTTGTGTTTCTGTGTATTTTTAGTAGAGATGGGGTTTCTCACCATACTGGTCAGGTTGGTCTTGGACTCCCGACCTCAAGTGATCTGCCCCCTTCTGCCTCCCAAACTGTTGGGATTACAAACATGAGCCACTTTACCCAGCCTGTGACAGCATTTATCTAACGTGGTGGTGTGCTTCTTCCGAACCAGGCTTTTATTTTTGGCCTGGATATAGTGATAAAGTTTCCAGCTCTCTAAACTCTAACGCCCCTCACATTGGTCATGAACATGCTCTTCAAAGTATAAATATTGCTGTATCAGAAACATGCAGACTTTGATCTCTTACCCATCTTTAACCAACTGTGGTGGGGCTTACCATCAGCGGAGAGGGACTTATCATAGAGTAACAGTTCAGAGCAAGAGCTTTGGGGTCAGACTTAGGCTTTAGTGTTAGCTTCACAGTCAACTGTGACCCGAGAAAGAAGAAGAATGGGCCCTTTCCAGCTGTTTTAGATAATATTGCTAGTATGGTAGCCTGCACATGGCTAAATGCTCAGTCTTGTAAACAAAAGTCTTATTATTTGGTATTCCCCGGGGCTATACATTTTACTTCAGCTAAATGCTGATATCCATAGAATCATGTAGAAGAATAGGTAGGTAAAAAGAAATACAATGGTGCATTTACATTTTACAGAGTTTCTTGAAGCTCTTGAGATTAACGATGGCAGGAAATTCATCACTTATTAAAGTAATTATCCTTGGAGATGGTGGAGTTGGGAGGAGTTCACTTATAAACAGATATGTAACTAATAATTTTGATATCCAGCTCTTTAAGACAATAGGTGTGGAATTTTTAAATAAGATTTGGATGTGGATAAACATTTTGGTGCCACTCAGATTTGGGGCGTGGCAGGTCAGGAGTGATTCTGAAGCCTGAGGACATCATTTTACAGATATTCTGTCTGCGGCCTGCTTACTTTTAGTACCGATGATTCTCAAAGCTTCCAGAACTTTAGTAACTGGAAAAAAGAATTCATATATTATGCAAATGTGGAAGAACACGAGAGCTTCCCTTTTGTGATTCTGGGTAACAAGACTGACATGAGATAACAGCAGATGTCTTCAGAAGAAGCCCAAGCTTGTGCAGGGACGACGACCACTATTTTTATTTTGAAACAAGTGCAAAAGATGCCACAAGTGTGGCAGCAGCCTTTGAGGATGCGGTTTGAAGGGTTTCTGTGAACGAGGATATGTCGGCTCAGTTGATGCACACAGACACAGTGAATCTTCATCGAAAGCCCAGGACTAGCTCATCTTGCTGTGGATTGTTAGAGGTTGCTGCTGCATTCTAATCAACTCACAGGTATACACAAAATCGACATGCGGATAAAAAAGAATTCGGGTTTGCACCACGGTATCATCTACTAATAAATTTCAAATGAGTGTATTGTCCTGCTTTATTAGTTGGTGGGGGAAGGGACACATCCGCTCATGGAAGAACATGTTTTCTCCATAATGGCACTTTGCATTTCTAAATTGTAATATTTGTCTAAAAACGTTTCTTTGATTTACATATGTAGGTTACAGAGCTAAGAAATGAGATAACCAAGAAGAATTATAATTAAAATAAGAAACTTGTCTACGCTACAATTTATACATGAATTTTTTTTTCCTGGGGAAATGGATTACTACTTTTTATATCTACAAGTTTTTATGCAACTAGCATTGCATTCTTGGTTCAAGGAAATAATTTCCTAAAGCAAAAATGTTAGATATAGAAGACTAAAATCTAATGTATTTGCAACGCATTGTTACTTAGTTTACTTCTTCATTCTCTTCAAAATGACTTAACCTTCCGTATTGTTATCCTATGTTTCATTAGAATTACTCTTAGTAGTAATTACTCATCATTTGTGTGCCATGAGGGCACCTCTACCCCCATAGATCATGTTCCACGGTCCCAGGAGAAGGGTAGGTCCCCAGTGGTACAAGAGTTGCTTCATACAGTTTGTCATACATCCAGCTGAATTTGGGCTACCCAGGAATGGAAATCATTTCCATAAACAGAGTTCAGTTTTAAGAAAAAGGCCAACTACTGAACCTGGAGAACAGACAAATGTGCATCTGATATCACAGTTACAATGTGCTGTGTGGAGGATACAAAATTACAATTCCACTAATGCACTAGGTAATATTTGTGTTACTTTCTTCAAACTTGGGGAAGCCTCCTAGTTGAAGTTAAACCATTCCTTTTTAACACAAGACACAAGTAACATTATAGCTCTCAATTGATTTAGCTATGTATTTATTTAGTTTCTTCTCTATCACTGAACATTGTTTACTTATCTCAAGGAATTTTTTTGATTCCCAAATACCTGTTCCAATGATCAGACTTGATGAAGCAAATTGTGATCTTTCATGGATGAAGTTCATATGCTGTGTGGTTGGTGATTATCTGATTCTACAGAGGATAACCAAAGCCTACACTGAGTGTGAATGAGACCCTCAACTGGGAAATGATGGGGATATCAAAGTACATGCTGGGTGAGGGGAGCTGGCTGTCATATAGGGAAAGGGTTTTTGAAAAATTACATCAAAACATTTCTCTCCTTGGCCCCACCCAATGGGAATCAATGTAAAAACATTCTGGTAAGCTAAGCTTTTGAAAGTCTAATGTCCTAACATAAGTGTCGATTTTGCCATCTGTAAATATTTTATGGAAAATACAATAGAAGACGGTTGGAGAACAAAGCAGGTGGTGAGTGTGCAGCTGGAGTGGTGGAAATCTGCTGCAGAGACTCACTAGGCAAAAGAACCATAGATCATGCTCCACAGCTTGAAGAAAGTGTGGGACCCAGTGGTACAGGAGTTGCTCCATATGGTCTCTCATACATCCAGCTAGGTTCAAGCTATCAATGGAAACTTTTCCTTTGAGAGGGTTCAGGTTTTTTTTTCCTATGTTCATGCCGAAGGAAGTATTCTAAGTTTCCAGCTACAGCAAGAGGACAAAACTCGATGTATGCATTTTATCTGGATCACTTTTGGAGCACAGAAGCAGATAACCAACGTAGTGCTAACATACGTGTGCTCAGGTGAGCCTGATTACAAGACTGATCTCACCCTATTCCTCTTGTGTTAAAGAACCTTCAAAAGATATCCCCTACCAGATCCAAGCTTTGCCAGCTTAGCTTTCTTCATAATCTTCTCCTGTCTATCAGCTGTCAGTTCTATCAGTGTGCCCCAGTGCCCTTCTTCACGCCTTCACACCTGCAGTGCTTTCCTCTGCAGCCCACCTTGGAAGTCCCACTCAATGCTCCACTTCCCTTCCAGCTTCTTCAAATAGCAGTCACACACACACAAAATTGGCATTTAACTTTAGTAATACACACACAGGAAGTGTATTACTAGTTTCTGCCTCACTTTCACCAGCCTGTAGGAAAGGTTATATTCAGGTACCACTGTTGTGCAACTGAGCCACGGTTTCCTGCAGTCAGTCACCCTGCTGCTCTTGGCTGGTTTGCATCACATTCCTCCGAATTATATGGTCACAGAGGCCAGAACCAATCATATTAAAAAATACATGTTTGCTGAAATTACTCCCAGATTTCTAGATGAGTATGTACCATTTTCTGCTCCCAAAGCTCTGGCATTTAGTTTGAGTCAATCCGAGGCTTGTATAACCGGTTAAGATATCAAATTAATTTTCATACTACCAATAGAGAGAGCAGGACAAAAACAGTTGTGGTGGGCAGCACTTTAAATATCAGGCTGGAGGCTGTGCACGGTTGGTCTTGCCAGTAATCACAGCACTTTTGGAGGCTGAGGTGAGTGGATCATCAGGATAGGAGTTACAAAACAGCCTGGCCAATATGGTGAAACCATGTCTCTTCTAAAAATCCAAAAATTAGCTGGGTGTTTTGGTCAGTGCCTGTAACCCCAGCTGCTTGGGAGGCTGAGGCAAAGAATTGCTTGGTCCCCACAGTGGAGATTAAAGAGAGTCGAGATCACACCACTGCACTCCAGCCTGGGCAACAGAATGAGAATCCATGTTATATGTGTATATATATACACGTGTGTGTGTGTGTGTGTGTGTGTGTGTGTGTGTATACACATATACATATCTGTATATGTGTGTGTATATATATACACATTATCAAATATTATTAAATAATTCAAATTGCCTTATCTTTAGTGCATCTATTGACTCTTTCATGGATGTTTACTTCATTATGGTAACTTTCAGTGATTTCTGATGCTACGATTATTTCTAGTAGGCACTGTCTTTTCTGGGAGCACCCTGCATTTTGGATGCTAGTGCACACATGCATTTCCGTTGTACCTCTGAGAGGCAGCAAAATTTACTCACTGCAGTAGATGCCCATCCATAAAGTAAAAATTCTAATTGAATTGCATGTGGGTAGGCTTGCGTTTCAATTGCTTACAGGCCAATCTCTCCCCTACCACCCCCAAGAGATATGCAGAAGGTTTGCTGCCAATGCCATACTCCAAGAGGTAAATCAGATCATGTCTCATAGTTCCTGAGTTTTATGGAGGTTCTGTGCCCTTCAAGATATGAGAACCTCCTCTTGCACCCTTAGTTGGGAACCAGAACCCATGATCTCACCCTGCAAAGTGTAAATCTGTGTTGGAAAACAGTAAGCCCACCTTGGCTTCAGCTCTAGCTTACTAGAGCTTTGCGATCCTACTTCATATCCCACACGTGATTTTTTTGAGTTCCACTATTAATATTTAATTGTTTTCATTTATGCAGCATTCATATGTTTTTGGAGGAAAAGTTCACTCTGTTGTGTCAAATGGACATCTTTATATTTCCAGTATCTTCCCACATCTGTGGGCCATGGTGGTGCCTCCTGAATTAACCACTTAATAAATGAATAAAGCAGGTGTGAATACCCTATGAGAGTCACAATGCTAATGATCATTGAGACGGTGGACAATAGACACCAAAACGTTTCAGGAAAAATAATAAGAAATAATGGGAAACAGGAGAGTACAAAACAGCAGACAACCAAACACTAAGGAATAATTTCTGTGACTTGCAAAAACTGCCCAAGACCTGATTTTTGTAAGAAAGTATTTTTAAAATCAGAATAATGACCCTAGTTTTGCCATGCTGATGCTTTACTTACTGCATTTTATTAAGGTTCTGTAGCTCTTCACTAAATACATGCTATAAAACTTCTGCCCAAATGAAGGAAGATGCCATCAAAAATAAATAGTTTGAAATAGTGGAAATACCATCTAATGCAAATTTCTATTAGCAAATTTCTTTCTGTAACACACCTGGCTTGACAAATTTTGATCATACTACAGGTGGATTTTTTATTTTTTTGGCAATAATGTTAGTTTTCTCTCAAATAGAAACTTTGTGTTGACTGCTTTCCAGACGTACCTACCCTGGCTAATTCTTACAAAAAGGTCTTTCATTGTTCAAAGAAAAAGGAATTGAACAAATTTCTCTGTGTATTTATTTTTCATTTGATTAAAAAAAAGTTACTTTAACTAACTAGGACATGCTTTCCATGATCTCAGCCCCTGTGGTAACAGAGCATTTTTTAATCTGCATTTTCTAAATATATTATGAATGGCAGGATAATGTGTGCTAGGAAAGTAGATTATAAAGATAAATGTAAGAAGCATTATGTTATTTCTCCAAGCTGTTCCCAATATGCCTTTATGCCTATTATATCCCACAAACACCAGGACAACTACACCAGCTGCTCTCTACTCTCAGAGGGCATGATATTTCTTCTTCTTCTGGCGCCAGCCACCACCCCCAAAGGAAAGAACCCTCACAAGCCTGAAGTAAGCAGGTGGGGCTTTCACCAATGCTGCAGATAAAACAGTAAGACCTGATAGGCAAGTGGAGCTTTCAACATTGCTATAGATAAAACACTAGGACCTGATAGCTCTCTTTTGACCATGTGTTTCCGTTAAAAAAAAGAAAAAAAAAATGGAATAGAAGACATGAAATTCAGACATTAAAAAGTTCTTTGGATATTAAAAATTGTAGTTTTCTGATATTTTATAACAGTTATATCTATTTCTCTGGGCAATGTTTCACTCAGCATTAGTGAAAACAGACAGACTGAATTCCCTAGACAGACTGAATAATACATGGCTTACTCGCTTCCATTAGTGTGAACACTTTGTGTTATTGCATTTGTGTACAATGCACTATACAAAATGTATTGTACAAAATTGTGTTACTGCATTGTACAAAATGTACAATGTGTTAGATTATGTTAAAAATCAGAAACACCATTCAAGTGCCATAAAATATGAGATGTATATTATTCTTTATTTTATGGGTTTTATAGTATTTTATCAAATGGTGAGATTAGATATTTTCCTTCTCTTAATAAAAACATAAGACTACACTTTCAAAAAAGCCTGAGAAGTGTTGTCCTGAGCATGTTGATTTCTTGAGTACTGGCCGCAAATTACTAAGTTGCTGTTTGATACTGGAAATAAAACATCCCCACACAACTCCCACTAAGATATGGAAGTACATCATTCCAAGCTTGACAAACTACAATATGATGATTGCCTAAAGGAGACTCCAAATCTTATAGCAATTTTTTCTCCCTTCACACATACTCACTTTAACAATTTATTGAATTACCATCATGAACTCACACGTGAACACACAGCACCCCACCATGTTGTGCAGTGGAAACACTGCTGGCTTTGTCGTGGGAAGGGCAGAAAAATCAAAATCCATTGAGTCCCCATCAATAAGCTCATAGGTTGGTACCTCTAGGGTCCTCTGACACAGGCAGAAGTAGCTTCAGAAAAGTTTCCAGAAAAAATCTATATTCATAATTTAGCCCTAATACTTAGGAGAGTTAATATCGGTATTTATTTATTTTTTAACCTCTGTTTGATCATTTGTAAAATGACTAAAATAACCTGTGCCCTTCCTTACCCAATGATTTTTATCATAATCAGGTAAGATAATCTATGTAGAAATCTGGAAATTGTTTATAAAATTTAATATTCCTATTTTTGGAGGGTTTATATTTGGTATATGTAGCAAACGCGCATGCCTTTCTATGTGCCAATTAATGTTCTAAATGGCCTCAGGTTTTAACTCTTTTAATCATCCCAATCTCTGTATGAAGTATAAATGATTATCAGCCGGATTTGATTTATCAGTAAACTGAGACACTGAGAGGCAAAGTAATTCATCTGTACTCTTAATACCTACACTATACCAATGTTTTATGGATGTCACTGACTGAACTCATGCCATATATATGCAATCCCATGCTTAGGCTCTAAGACCAGTGACTGGTATATAAATTGGTTTAACTATACAATGTAAAAGAGAAATTCCACAGAGAAGCCCTCAAAATTCAGTGCAAGCTAACCCTAGGAAAGAGATAGGCAAGTGGAGCCTATCTATCTAGAAGAGAGAAATCAAAATATGTAAATTGTCTAAATGGAAACAATGGACTTTGGGTAAGGAGGAACAAACGATAATGATAGTGACCTGCTGCTGAACAGCCCTTACCTGCATAAGGTTGGGCCCTTCAATTGTCCTTTGTTAGTATCATTATCATATTACTTGTAAGCAATAGCAGAAATTAAAAATGTGACAAAGAAGTGTTTCAGATACAATACATCCTACTGGTGAGAGTAAGATGATGAAAACGTTATTACATTAAAATGAGCAAGGGAAAGATGGGAGTACAAAGAAGTATCATCAAATTGCTCAGATAATGCAGAAAGAGCTAAAAGAATGTATCAGAGTAATTCTACCCATAATGTACTCTTTGACTAGAACACCACATCCTTAAGAGCTAACCTTAAGTAGGCATGGCACCAACAATACTTTTGTGGGGAAAGCAGAAATTTAGATGCATTTACAGAGTGTGTAATGGGGTATATGCGACTTCCTTTCAGCTACGCAACTTCTATTTTTTTATGACTACTTTTTAAAGAGATTTCAATATTGCTTCTCAGTTACCAATTACCCAATCACACAACGTTAGTTTCTAGAATGGACTTTAGCTGCCAGAAGGAGAGATGACTTTGGTAAGGGGGCATTGCTAGTTTATTTGTGATCTATCACTGAGTAACAAATTATGGCGAAACTTAGTGGCTTAAACAACACCATTAATTATTTCACAGTTTCTTTGCATCTGGAAAGTGGACATAGCTATCAGGGTATGTCTGGATCAAGGCTGCTCACAAGATTGCAATCAAGGTGTTAGCTAGAATTTCAGTCATTTTAAAACACATGTGGGGAAAGATGTGCTTCCAAGCTTGTTCATCTGGCTGGTCACAGGATTTAGTTCTTCATGGGTTGTTGGGTTAAGGACATCAGTTCTTGATGGGCTATTAGCTAAAGGCTGTCTCTGCTGTACTGACACATGAGTGTGCTCATAATGCAGCTCAAACATGACAGCCAGCTGTCCCAGAAACAGCTTGGACAGGGGATGAGTGAGGTGTTCCACATTTGGGCTTCCACAGGTGAGATGAATAGGCAAGGTACTATAAAATATTAGTAAAATAAATGGTTAAGGGAACCATGTATGCTGGCTTATTCCTATCATTCCAGCACTTTGAGAGGTCAAGGCAGGAAGATTGCTTGAGGCCAGGAGTCTGAGAGTAGCCTGGGCAACATAGCAAGACCCATCTCTACAGTAAGTATATAAATAAAAATTTCCCTTGGCATGGTAGCGTGCATCTGTTTTTCCAGCCACTTGGGAGGCTGAGGTTGGAGGACCACTTGAACCCAGGTGTTCAGGACTGCAGAGAGCTATAATCATGACACTGCACACCAGCCAGGGCAACAGAGTGAGACCCTATATCAGAAAACAACATAGTTAAGAGCAAACAGTGAAATAAAATGGCTGAACTAAAATGTAAGAGAAGGTCTTTGGAAACTAGGAATTTCAGCAACTGGTACTATTCAGTGAGCCTTTGTGTGAATGTTAAAGTCACTGTAATCATTGGCAGGAATTGGAATGGAAAGGAGGATTGTGAGAACAAAGGGAATGAGTCATAAACTTGGGAAGTGTACTAGAATATGATATTAGAAAGGGAGGAAGAAGAATCTTGACCTCACTCAGGCCTTCCAATATATGGAGTGTGGGGAGAGTACGTGGCCTCTGCTTGGGTGGGCTGCAAGAGAAGTAGTAACCTCTATGGAGAACCTGTGTTATTTCAGGGACAAAGGTTGAAGGTTATGAATTGAGGTTGTTGTGTATACAGAGGAGTTTCTTTATCTAAAGTATTAACTCTAAAATTGCCCAAATTCCCTTTCAAACTGGCCTACTTGATAAAACATTATAGTAAATCTCCTTCCTTCTATGAGTTGCTTGTTCTGTATCTCATATACCGCACTAAAGTACTCCACACATGCTCTTTTATTTCAGGCTTGTTTTCCAGGGAACTCAAGGTAGGACCAAGGGAAAGGGAAACATAATACTGTTTATTAACAGGGGTTTATGTGTGCACAAGTATAATATACAGGATGTATACCAGTGAATGTTAGTAAATTATAATCAAACAAAAATTAAGATATGAATTATCCTGTTTCTAGTAATCACCATCATTATCATCACCATTATCATTTTCGCTCTTAAGAATTCATGGTGGGGTAACAAGCCATATGATTTAATCTGAGATGCTTACAGGAGGAGGCCCAGGCCAGATTTCAGGAGAGAAAGAGGATGTTTTTCTGTACCCAATCAACATGGATTTCATTAAGAAGAGTAAATTTGTTTTTCCCTTTAAATTTACATACTCTGTTCAGAAATCCCTTAGCTTACAAGAAGTTTTAAAAGACATAGCAACACCTTCTATACAAAAGTAGGAAATTATATATTTTTACTAGCAATGAGAAAATGTTGAAAAGATAACAATGAGTAGATAATTTATAATAGGGGAAAATTATAGTTCTGGGAATGTATTAGATTCCTAGAGCTACCATAAAAAAATACCACATTTTGAATGGCTTTAAAATCATAATTTTTTTTTCTGCATTCTGGAAACTAAGAATCCGAAGTCAATATGTTGCCAGGCCTCTGACATTTCTAGAGGAGAATTCTTCCTTGCCCTTCCCAGCTTCTGATTGTTGCCGGTAATCCTTGGTATTCATCAGTTTGCAGTTATATCGCTTCAGCATCTACCTCTGTCTTCACATGGCTGTCTTCCCTCAGTGTGTGTCTCTGTGTCTCTAAATCTCTCTTTCCTTACAAGACGTTGAATTTATGGCATACCCTAATCTAGTGTGACCTTATCTTAACTTGATTATATTTGAAAAGTTTATATATCCAAATAAGGTTACAGTGACGTCACCAGGGTTATTGTTTCAACATAGTTTTTTTTTTTTTCTAGAAAATTCAACCAACTACAGGGTTATTGTCAAACAATTATTGGAATTTTGACACTAATTTCTACAAATCAAAGCTTCTACTAAAATAAATAAATAAATAAATAAATAAATAAATAAAGTAGCAAGGTAACAAATGTATTACTCAGGTAAACCAAATCTCATGATCTGGAAGCAGTCATGAGATTTGGCAGTTTACCTAAGTCAATAATTCCAAAGAAATTATCTCCCTAACCACAATTAAGATAGTTCTTAGATTAGGCATATCCTTAGTCCTGCTGATTTTGTAGCTTTGTTTTGCTGTTCCCAATTACTGGAGTTGAAAACACCTTAGGGGCATCATCCATTAAGGAAAACAAAAATAAAAGGGGCAGTACATCAGAGTTGTTTTCCTACTTCCAATGACTGGATTTTGAGCTTCCCCACTATCTCAAGGTTCTCTGAGGTGGAGTGCTTAGCATCCAAACAACACGCACATGCATACTGGGAAACACTAAGCTTCTTTCTTACTGGAAACACCACTGGGAAGAAAACAAGGAAGTTTCTCTATGTTGGCAAATGACTTTGCCATGAAGGATATGTGAAGGTAAAGAGATTTCGCTCCACTCTCACAGCCTTCAGCACTGCAAATATATGCTGTCATGCAGACCAGCTCTCAG
This sequence comes from Pan paniscus, assembly GCF_029289425.2. Lineage (NCBI taxonomy): Eukaryota > Metazoa > Chordata > Mammalia > Primates > Hominidae > Pan > Pan paniscus. Next base: position 25,936,236 of record NC_073273.2, on the reverse strand, counting down.
TTCTAAAATGTAGGACCCTCTAGGAGACTGCCTATCTACAGAAAGTACAAAAGTTGAAAGTCGTTTTACATGGCCTCTTTAAAGACACATTAGTTTTGTTGTTCTTTGTTTCTTCAGGCCACCATGTTTTATTAATTTTACACCACTCTGTGCAATAATTATCAAGGAAATATGAATATGAAGTTCCCTTAGTGTAATATTTATGTTATACCCACAAAAAATGCCAGATTGCAGATGTTTTACATCTTAAAGCTCTTTGTCAACTTTGATAATGGTTTTCCCACTTTATATATAATATTTTATTATTGTTAAAAAATTTAGCCTGATTAATTTTCGGCTTAATAATCTGTTATTAGAATTTGAATCTTTTATATGAATATATGACACAATCCTCTTGCATTTTTCTTTACCCCATTCTATGGACTCACTTTATTGTCTTCATTTGCATTACTGTAGTCTTCCTCTAAAACCAAGTAAGTTTAGAAATGGATCAAAAATTGTTTTTGGTTTTCATTTCCTCACAGGTGTTTTTAGCTCCATTCTTTCATCATTAGTTCATTTTGTCAACAAGTATTGTCACAAACTATGTAATTGTCATATTGAATTTTATGCCATTTTTCAGGTGACTCCCCATCTTCTAACACACAAACCTGAAATTCATATTTGCTTTAAACCCTGCTACTGGTCCCCCAGTACTCACCATTATTGAACTAGTTACTAACATTTTTGGTTTATGCATGTTTACCTTCCATTACACCTACCTGTTTTCAAAGGTCCTGTTCAGAACACATTTCTCAAATAATTTCTGAACCTAAAAATGAAAGTTCCTTCAAAATAATTCCTGTTTACAACTTTGCCTTTTCTATATGACCTTCAGTTTATTTATCTGTAAAATAAGTGATTAGATCATTACTATTCGAGTCTACTACATCTTTTGCAGCCTTTTAAACTTGACACAAGCCCTATATGCTAAATGCTACCGTGAGTTAATATTACAAAAACTCAGTAAGAAAGTACACTTGATATAAGGCCGAGGGTGGTGGCTCACGCCTGTAATCCTAGCACTTTGGGAGGCTGAGGTAGGTGGATCACGAGGTCAGGAGATAGAGGCCAGCCGGGCTAACACAGTGAAATCCCATCTCTACTAAAAACACACAAAAAAATAGCCAGATGTGGTGGTGGGCAAGTGTAGTCCCAGCTGCTCAGGAGGCTGAGGCAGAAGAATGGCGTGATCCTGGGAGGCAGAGCTTGCAGTGAGCCAAGATCACTCCATTGCACTCCAGCCTGGATGACAGAATGAGCCTCCATTTCAAAAAAAAAAATTACATTTGATATAATAATATACTTAATCATATATGATAATGTTACTCAAATATTTCAAGTAAAAAGGTAATGTAAAGATAAATTTAATAAATAAGAATACATAATTTTCCAAAAAAACACATTTGAAGACCTTTGCTTACACCATTTGACCTCATATGTTGCTGGCCTGCAGCTAAGTGTACATTATTCAATTTGAATTTCGTGTTAAAAGAAGTCAATAATTTTTGTTAGTTGTAATTTATGAGTGATGGGTGATTTTATTTTTAGAGCAAAATGGAAAAATAGTATCTGATTAGACATAGTCCAGACCAAAAGCAAAACAGAAGTTGTAATGTGTAAAACAAGAACGTCTACAAAATGTGTTTTCTCTTTTTCTTCAATTTCCTTCTATTACTATGTGAACAAAGGGAATCCGGGGATCCTGGAGCAGAGGAGCAAAGGGGAAAGGCCCACATATTTAGGTTGATGAGAATATGAGTAATGCTAAAAACACAATGAATAAATAAACATTGAAAAATCCATTATTCACCTAATGGTTGCAATAAATAGTTAAAATAAGTATTCATAATGCAGAAACTTTTCAGCATCTGAACTAAATACAATGTGTTGTATTTTATGATAATCTGAAAGTGGAGGGATGGTCCAAAAGTGGCTCTTGTTGTCTGTGTAGGAATTAATAGTAATAAATATACAATCCATGTGAACATACATGAATTAGGTATGATTAAAGCTAATAAAGGAGAAAAAGTGAGAGAAAATATTCGATACCACTTATTAAAGAGAGATCTTGCTAAATAAGATTTATCTGCTTAACTTATAATGTTGCTTAAGTTCAATTGTTTGTAACATTGTTTAAGTTCCATTGCTTAAATAAAATACTAATTTTTAAATAATAAAGATGTGAGTAATTAATATCTTGTATGTCAGACACATCTCTAACCCCTGATTTTTGCTATTCACCTAGTGTGATGGTGACCACTGATGACAGTAAACAAATTTATTCATTCATTAAATCAACTGTATTGAATCAACAAAAATGTATTGCTTATCTAAATGTTGTCAGCATTGAATCTTGAAGCATAAATAAACAATACTTATGTATTAACATGCATGGTATTGTGCTGGTCATTATGACTCTATTTGCCTATGTGACACCTTACAATTTTCCAGACCCATGGTATTATGGGCTGAATTCCCAAGCTCCCCACCCATTTATATTAAAGTCCTAATGCCGTTACATCAGAATATTACTGTATTTGGAGATAAGGTCTTTAAAGAGGTAATTTTGTTAAATTAAGGCAGTTGGTTATGGCCTTATTCCAATCTCACTGGTGTCCTTATAAGAGAAGGACATTTTGACACACAATGGTGTGCCAGGAATGCATGAGCACAGAGATAACACCACATAAACAAAGGGTGGGCTGCCATCTGCCCACCAAGGACAGATGTCTCAGAAAAAAATCAGAGCTGATGACATTTTGACTTGGACTTCCAGCCTCCAGAACTATGATATAATAAATTTCTGTTTTCTTTTTCTTTCTTTTTTTTTTTTTAATAATGTTACCAAGTGTCACCAAGTGTGTGATGTTTTGCTATGGCACTAACCCACATAAGTCAAGGGCTGAGACAATATAAAGGAGTTTCTTCAAAAATCTTTCCATTTACAACATTATATTACTAGGGCTTTTAGCTCTGGGGTATGACGGAATAAGATTTTGTTTCAGATCTTTGGTGACCCATTATACTACAATAATATGCTACCAAGGAAGGCATGTCCACTGGCTTTCCTCTACTCTGCCTTCTGGACCTCAGTTTTGTTTTCACCAGGTTGATTTTCCAGGCACTACATAGGGTCTCTGTGGGCAGGAAAGGCAGTGGGGATCACAGCTGAGAACTAAGGTTGCTGAACTTCATTCAGACCATCTCAGTGAACTAGACATCCACCAGCTGCCATAGGCTGTCCAGTGCCAGGAATGAGCTGAGTTGACCCAGCACTGGTGAGGTCCTGACAGTGAGACCTCCTGAGGTTTTGATGGCAGACGCAGTACTCTCTTCACTTGAGTTCCAGCCCTGCTGATGCCACACCCCTCACAAGCATTTCTTGACATTCCTTCAGAGCATTTATAGTTTTGTTGGAAGGACACAGGCGATAGCTACAGGAGATTAGAAAAATATGTTAGCTCTGAAAATACGTGCTAAATAAATGATCTATGTGAGCTCTTCATGAGTTAGGACATATATTGCTTTGTGTCAATGCTATAAAAATAGCTTCAGAGAGAATGGGGAGCTTGGATGATGCATAAGATTTTCACAATGCCTGGAAGCTGTTATCTTCAAATCAAACAATGTAAAAAGATGGAAAATAAGTATTATCATATATAATTTGGAAACAGCAGAGAAAACATGAGTTATAGAGCAAATTGCAAACCCTCTGAACTCCTATTTCCTCATGAGGTTGTTTAGATGCTTAGAAATGACGTATATTAAGTGACTTACTTTGTGCCGGGCAAGTGGCCTGGACTCACTAAATGGTTGTACAATTATTAACATTGTTTCATGATTAACGCCAATCTAACCATGATCATCTCAGCAGTCCTTATTTTAGCACTCCCATGAATGAAAGACTTCAGAATTCAAAATAGACCTCAGCAATGATTTAGACCAGTCTCCTCATTTTCTGGAGAAAATGAATGCCCAGAGAAATTAAATGACTTGGCTGAGGTTACAGAGCCAGTTGGCAGCGGAGATAGCATCAGTCACAAAACATACAATTTTTTACTCTGGATCAGAATATTTTTCATTTTAGTTTTTTTATTGAAAGCAGCGCACACACCTTAAGTATGTATTTTTAAAGCCATACCAATTATGTATGAAGAGCAAGTGAACTGAAATAGATGGAAGGACATTACATCTAATGTTGTGGTAGTGCTGCAAATTTACACACAGAACAACTGTGATGTACCAGTACCTGAAAGTTTTTGCTTGTGTCTCATAAACCTAATCTTCCTCACAAGCTCTGATGCTAACAAATTTATGGTGGAGGTTTTAAGTGGCTAATAATTAGTATCTAACACTACTGTTTAATTTTTTTTTTCAGGGAACAGTTTTGTCTTACAGAGTGCTACTAATAAGTCCCAAAGTAGGAAATGAGAATGCGTGGAGGGGCACAACTGGAAAACTTGCCCTTGCAAAAGTAGAAAAGAGATGGGGGACTCCTGACAGGACCTTTGGGCCCCTGGTTTCACCCAGATCTTTGCTGTAGGATTTCTGGTTCATTTCTGAGATTCTTGTTCTCTGAGTGACAGCATTAATTTGTGACTTGTTGTATTGGATAATTCAGGAATTAGTTGTGCTCTTCTTTTATTTTCAAAAACTTGAAAAATAAATAAATAGATAAACCTTCTATTAGATGACCAACTAGCCTGTTTATGCGGTGGCTTCAGCACCATGACTACCTTATCTCTTGTCAGGGTAGACCCGGGAATGCCTCCTAGCACGGTGCTGAGTCCCCTCTTCCAGGAGACACGTGAGCACATCAGATTCCCAGATTCCTATCCTTGGCCCCCCACATCAGGGCATCTCTGAGACTTCTCTCAGCATCCTCTGTCTGCCTAACAATGCCATATCTACATTTTACTTTTTCTGTGCCATGGGTGACCTATGTTGCCACAAACACCACATGGTGAAGTTCTGTTTCAGAGATCAAATCACAAGTGGGCAAAACTTTCCTTTAACTCCACACCTCTGATTCTGGGATTTCAGAAGAGCAGGAAAAACTTATGCTCCTTATGTTTTACCATTTTTCTTTTTTTCCTTTCTTTTAGTGTGTTTCACTCTCATTGCCCAGACTGGAGTGCAATAGAGCAATCTTGGCTCACTGCAACCCCTGCTTCCTGGTTTCAGGCAATTCTCCTGCCTCAGTCTCTTGAGTTATCTGGGATTACAGGCATGCACCCAACACCCGGATAATTTTGTATTTTTAGTAGAGATGGGGTTTCTCCATGTTGGGCAGTCTGGTCTCGAACTCCTGACCTAAGGTGCTCCAACTGCCTTGGCCTCGCGATGTGTCAGGATTACAGGCATGAGCCACTGCGCTTGGCCTACTTTTTGCTTTTTTCTCCACCATGGTTTCCTTCTTCCCAGACATCACATGTCCATAAAAATTTGCATTATATTTCTTCTCTGACTACCCAAAATTCCTCTTTGGTTATTATTTTTGTGCCTTCTCTGCACTTTGGCTAATGTTAAATATCTATAATTTGTGTCAGATAGGCTAGGATCTTCATAGTACAATCTCAGGTTTCTATAAGCTAGTGTTTAATTAGGGCAAATATTATATTGGTTTACAAGTCCACAGATACTTTTTCTCATACAATACTTACTTTTATATAGACCTAAATGGGGCTATGTCAAAAATTTCGTGAAACTATTCAATAATGTTTCCTTTTCACTTAGAATAAAACACAAACATCCTACCCAAACTTGAAGGGCCTGTCTTCCCATCCTCCTCTATCTTCCAATGTCAACTCAACCCCTCTCTCCCAGGTTCATTCTTCCCTAAAACACATGTTAAATCAAGCTCCTCCCTTTTGGGTCTTTTTCTCATTCTGTTTTTCTGTATCTTTGCACACCCAGTTTCTTCTCATCCTTTAGGTCTAGGCTGTAGAGTCACGCCCAAAGAGGAATTACCTAAGCTTCTCGTTGCAAGATTTTTGAAATGAACTTCCACTCTCTCAAGCAAATTATTTCTCACTCAGCACCTTAGTTATTTTTCTCACAGTGCTTAGGACAATCTGTAATTATTTGGTTCATTAATGGACTTGTTCATAGTTTTTTGATAGTATAGAAAATACAGAGATCAAAGGTTATTCTTACCTTGTTCACCATTTTATGCTTAGAACTATTAAGATACATTCCCTGAATAACTGGTGCTCAATAAATAACTAATGAATAAATAGTCTAATGAATGAAAATATTGGAATCTACGAGGAGTTTTCATGATGTGCACATTTCTTTATGTCCCTAAAATATTTATACTTTTGAGAATACTGTGAAGACTATAATTGCAAGAATTAAAGAAAGAGGAGAGAAACACAAAGGGTGGCTTGAGCATCAACAAGGAGAGATTTATTTTAGAAAACAAACCTGATAGGGGCTTCTGGCCAAGTTGAGTCAGAGCCACACTCTCTTACACATTCATAATTTTTAAGGATTCAGAGCAGGAGAGTTTATTAGAGGCTTGGGCTCCTTCTATGTCTCTTTGTTGTGCTTATCTGGGAGGGAGGGTTGTGTGTCTGTTTCCATACATCTTCCTGCAGCTGCAGGCATACCCCTCGAGATGGCTTTTAGCTTCCCTATCTTAGTGTACCTGAAGGCAATGTGCTTATAAAAGCCCACTGTTTTACTGGCACCCACTGTATGAGGGTGAAGTTTGGCAGTTATTCAAGAGACTTTCCCCCACCTCCCTCTGTGCCCCAGCTGGCTTATCTGTGTTTTCCTGTCTGCTCTTTCTGCCTGCTTCTTAGAAGACAAGTGATTTCTTTAAAATGCATGAGGTTAGAAAGGAAGCTGGATCTTCATTTGGCGGTGTTTGTCTAACATGATGGTGCCCTTGCTCTCTCATTCCAAACCCTTTAGTTACAGAAGAATGGGGCTGACCTGTTCTTTCTGGCTACTTCCTGCTAATCAGGGGGTGGGGAGAAGAGTTTTTTTTTTTTTTTTTTTTTTAATCTTGGATTGATTGCAGAAGTAACACCATCTGTAGATATTTTGGGGTAGTTGTAAGCAAAATGGCCATCATTCTGTCGTTTAAAATATTTTGGAAAAGGTTATCAAGGTAGGGCAAGAATATTAGCCCTGTGCTTTTCAGCAGCATTTCGTATTAGGCCTGGTTCCTTGAGACAGAAGCAACATTTATTTCCCAATGACAGGGAGAGGTGCATATTTGGAAAGACCCATGTGTTATTGTTTTATTAGTAACTGTTGTATCTGGTATGATGATTATAATTAAACAAAACGCTACAGTAATTGAGATTCTTTGTTTGCTATTTTAGCTGCAGTGTATAGTCCTACTGCAAATAGGAGAGTGAGGAAAGTAATTCCCATAAGGTTGGCATAGTAAATAACTTCCATTAAAAAACAACAAAAAAAGTTTTAATATCTGGCTTAAAGGACAGGTAAGAATAACAAAAAGTATTTGGTAAAATAGGGTTGAGACTAAGATGAGTAATTATGACTTAATTACATTTTATGATTTTCAGCTTAAGATATTTTATTCTTTTACATCGATATTTAGGAAGTTTTTCTGGGCTGCTAGGCGTTGCTGTCTCAGCTCTTTAGGCCACAGCTTTAGTGTGTAGTATCTAGGAGTTGATTTCTGTAATGTATATAATTTAAACAGTAGAAAATAATAAAAATGAAAAACATTTGACAGACTAAAATGTAGCAACAGGTGCACTATCTTTTTTGAAACATAATTTTCTCTCTTCAATTTCCCGTTTTCATTAAGAAATCATGGTAGGACTGCTTTCCTTTATTGTACTTGGCTTAATAAGTTGTATACAGTGCAGCAAGAATAATTAATTGCTACACAGGCCTTTTAAGTCAGCTTTGATGGAACTTAGTGTTATAGAAGGAATTTGAGATAAAACTTTTTAAAGCCAAGCCTTGCTATGGGTTTGTACCATTCAATACCTATGAATTGGGTGAATCCCTCTCCTCTTGAGCTTTTAAGATAACTTGCCTTTCCTGGCCTGTCAGAAAATGACATTCTTTATTTACCACAGATCAGAAATCCTGCACAGGGTCAGTGTACACAAAATATGAGGACAGTTTTCCAAGGGCTTTCTTGGCTTCATAAGTGAAGTTTGATTCCTTAAAGGAGATAATACCATTCCTGTCAAAGCCTTGGTAAAATAACCAGTTTTTCCAATTGTGTTTTGCTGCAAAAGAAAGTAGAGTCTTATTGCACTTATGTAAATGACTGTATTGTTGTAGTTTAAGAATATTTATAATTCATTTTCAAATTCTAGAGGAACTAGGGAGAGAGAAACAAACACACTTTAATTTCCATTTACAGGAGTGTACTTTTACTTAGTTTTCAAATGCTGTAGCTAGCTTAAGACAAGTTTTCTTGACTCTGAAACATCAGGTAAAGATTAGCAGTTTTCTAAGCAGAAGGTTAAAAACTTGTTTTTGTTTTTTGTTAATTAGTCCATTTTGTTTTGGTTGACATTTATAACCATTTTAGCTTTTTATGTATTCTATAATTTTGTTGTTGTTGTTTTTGTTGTTGTTAGAAACCCTCCTTTGGGAACAATTGTTAGAAGTTCACAGCTTGGTAATAAACCATTTTTGAAGAGAACTTTAGCAAAGTAACAATTGCCTGTAAATAACAAAATGTCCAGGTTGGAAACAGTTAGAAACACAATCAAAAAAGAAATTTGGTCATTGTGGTTCACAATAACCCAGCATAACAACTTTGTGATTAATAGCACATATTTACATATTTAGAAACTAGAACCTTAGACATGACATACAGCTTTGGAACATATTTTAATACTATTCCCTAAAATATAACCTATCTGACGTTATTTTGGCAATTTTGTATACCTAAATATGTTAAATAATCATGTTTATCTTTTTTCCTGATGTTCTACTCTTTTGAGTTTAGTTAATATGTTTACACACGGAGTTTTCTTTGCAAGATTAACATTTACAATGTTTTTCCTATTTCCTTATACCTTCCACTTTACTTTATTTAATTTTAATACCTTTTTTACTACATAGTTATGCCTTCTTATAATTTTTAACTAAAAACAGTTTTTACCATTTTTATACACCTTTTATGGAAATCCATGTTTAGCAGTTTTAACTACATGTTATAATGGTAAGTTTTAGTAATTTTTAACATTAACGTAAAGCCTATTAAGTGTTTTTTGAGACGGAGTCTTGCTTTCTCACCAGGCTGGAATGCAGTCGCTGGATCTCGGCTCCCTGAAACCTCAGCCCCTTGGACAAGAGATTCTGCTGCCTCAGCCTCCCGAGTAGCTCGGATTACAAATGCCTGCCACCATGCCCAGTTAATTTTTGTATTTTTAGTAGCAACAAGGTTTCACCATGTTGGCCGGGATTGTCTTCATCTCTTGACCTTGTGATCAATCCACCTCAGCCTCCCAAAGTGCTGGGATTACAGGTGTAAGCTACAGTGTCCAGCCACATTTTTATTTGTTTTTGAATTACGTGCTAGATGCAGATGAAGCTTGACTTCTTCCAGCATAGTTAGGGGCATGGTTACTTCCATATGTTTCTGGCCTTACTACAATAAACCCCATGGAAATATGTACACTGTTTGAAATGAGGAACTCCATCCAGGCAAGCACATGATGTCAAGAGTGGCCTGTGGTATTGGGAATGAGGAATGTCAAGTAATTGACATGGTGTTGCGGGATTCAGGAGGATGAGAGAGACCTCAGGTTGAAACAAGAGAATATTTATTGAGTGCACTCAGGCCAGCTGACTCAACATGCAAAAGACCGGTCCAGAACAAAGACTGCATCTGACTTTAATACACACTTCACAAAAGGGGAAAGGTTAGCTTGAAGCAAGTTTACGGTGGCATGAAACTTGGGCTACAGAGGCAGGACAAAGACAGGATTGCACATGACCTTTGCCAAGCAACCCAGATGTCCATTATCTAGGTTTGTCTGGGCATGGGCTTATCCAATAACTTTCACTATGGTGCCCAGGTAGCTGTAGTTCAGGCCTACTCAGGCATCTCACGACCTTTCTTGTACTTCTTAGATAAAACAGAATACTTGAAGTCACTAGTTACAGAGAACAAGAATCTGTAAACTCGTTCCGTAAGACAAAGGAAAATTTGTTGTATTTTCCCTGTGTTGAGGGAGTTCTGAGAGAGTCTCCAGAGCACGTTAGATAATATTATTGAGACTTTTCCTGTGTCTGGGCTGTGCCTGTTGCTGCCTCTGGGACAAGTTGGCCTAATACAGGAAAACTTATTTATCTTTCTTTTTAATTTTATTTGTCTTTAATTTCACACCTCAATGGTACTTGTTAGATTTTAGAAATACTGTTATTTAGGCATACTCAAAGAAAATACTGCCTGTACTAATAGGGATAAATATATAAGTAAATCATTTAATATCCATAACCCCCCTCAAAAAGCCCTTTATTCCCAAGTAGCAAGTAGTGTGAATTAATTTTCATCTCTTTTCTACCCTTCCTTTGCTAGAATTACTTATGCATAACTAAAACACCCAAACAAGTCTCAGAAGGGAACAAATCCATTTTTTTACTGTCACCTGGAACTAAAAACACTTACTCATTTTGTAATTTAGGTGAAGTAGTTCTCAAATATAATTCTTTTTTTGTTTCAGTAAAAGGTGAGTGCTTAGGTAGAAATAAGTAACTACTGAACCAGTAGGAGCAAAGTTCACCTGCGCAATGCTCTTTATGATACTGATAAGTGCTGGGTTATTAGTTCCAAAAGTGCTGACCTTATTTTTGTTGTCACAGAGTTGTCTAAAGGCAAGGCTTACCCAGCTCCTGGGTTCCACATGTACATTATTTATTTATTATGCCAGAATTTTCTCAAAGCGCACTAGCCTCTCAGGATATTTTTACTGGTGGGAACTGAGGTTTTCCAGATGCATAAATTAACTGCTAATTCTGGTTATCTTAGGGACACGTTCATTGAAATAGTATTCTTATTCAGCTTGAAACCTAAATTTTGTTCCTTTATTATCCTGTTAAAGTGATGAATATATTTAATGAGGACAACTTTATTTTGCCTCTTTAAGCTAGAGCTTCAACATGAAAATTAAACTTTGACACAATCAGGTCTATAAGTTAAGTCTAATACAGATTTCTGGAAAGAATGAGACTCTACCTTACTACCACAATATGTGGCACTAAGGCCTGGTTCCTCCTTCTCCCATTATTTTGTCATTTTTCCCTAATTTTGGGAGTCAAAATCACTTTACTCAGATGCTGAATCCATAGATTGAAACAGACAATTGGGTTCTGTTATAAAGGCAAAGTGATAGCATTTATATATCTTATAGGGTTATATAGTATAATAACTCAAATCCATGGTTGGATTTGACTGAACCTACATAGATACTAATCTGAATGACTTATAGAAAATGTGCAATATTCTGAACATAAAAATTTAAACGGGAGTAGTTTGCTTTTGTTTTATGGTATAAATGGAAATAACCTGAATCCAAACTATTCAATTATTAATGCAGAAATTATAAATGGAAGATGTATTCCATAGCTATATGACTGAGGGATATTTTAACTTAAACTCCGCAGTGGCAAAAGTCGTGCATAAAGTAGTGCTAGTGTATACAATACTAAAGTGCCAAGTTATGTAACATGTCCTAATCTAACTTTAAAAATGAAAGATTGTTCTTGATTTCACTGTGAAGCACAATAACACTAAATTTTCCCCATTGTTACAAGTGAATGATTTACATGGTACGTCAATATACTTAACTACTACCATTTCTGGCAAGCTGAATTTGATATAAACTTATTTTGATAACATACTCCAGGAAAATAACCAGATCATCTCTCATAGTTTCTGAGTTTATGTGGAGATTTTGGGTCTTTCAAGTTATGAGAACCTCATCTTGCACCCTTAGTTGGGATCAGAACTCATGATCTCACCCTGCAAAGTGTAAATCTGTGTTGGAAAACAGTAAGCCCACTTTGGCTTCAGCAGTAGCTTATTGCATGAGCTTCGTGATCCTGCTTAATACCCTGCAGGTGATTTGTTTGATTTCCACCATTAATATTTAATAGTTTTCATTTACATAGCATTCCTACGTTTTTGGAGGAGATGTTCATTCTGCTACGCCAGCTGCACATCTTTATATTTCCAGTGTCTTCCCAAATCTGTGGGCCATGGTTGTGTCTCCTGAATTAACCATTTAATAAATGAATAAAGCAGGTGTGAACATCCTATGAGAGTCACAATGCGGATGTTCATTGAGAGGGTGGGCAATAGACCCCAAAACGTTTCAGGAAAAATAAAAAGAAATAATTGGAAAGGGGAAAATATAGAAAAGCAAACAACCCAACACTTAGGAATAATTTCTGTGACTTGCAAAAACTGCCTGAGACCTGATTTCTGTATGAAAGTATTTTTAAAGTCGCCATAATGACCCTAGTTTTGCCATGCTGATGCTTTACTTATTTCGTTTTATTAAGGTTCCGTAGCTCTTCACTAAATACACGCTACAAAACTTCTGCCCAAACAAAGGAAGATGTCATCAAAAATAAATAGTTTGGAATAGTAGAAATACCAACTAATGCAAGTTTCTGGTAGCAAATTCCTTTCTGTAACACCCCTAGCTTGACAAATTTGGACCGCACTACAGCTGAATTTTTTGGGGGGCAATAATGTTCGTTTTCTTCCAAATAGAAACTTTGTGTTCACTGCTTTCCAGAGGTACTTCCCCTAGTTAATTCTTATGAAAGCATCTTTCATTGTTCAAAGAAAAAAATTGAACAAATGTCTCTCAATATTTATTTTCCATTTGATAAAAAAATAGTTTAACTAGGACATGGATTCCATTCTCTCAGCCCCAGTGTTAACAGAGCTTTTTTTTTTCTTCTGCATTTGCTAAATACAGTATGAACAGCAGGACAGTACTTGTTAGAAAAGTAGATTATAAAGATAAACGTAAGAAGCATTATGTTATTTCCCCAACCAGTTCCAAATGTGGCTTTATGCCTATTGCATCCCATAAACATCAGGAAAACTACACCAGCTGCTCTCTGCTCTCAGAGGGCATGATAATTCTTCTTGTTGTGGCACCACCCACCACCCCCAAAGGAAAGAAAGTCTCATAAGCCTGAAATAAGCAGGTGGAGCTTTCACCAGTATTATAGATAAAACAGTAGGACCTGACAGGCAGGTGGAGCTTTCACCAGTGCTATAGATAAAACATTAGGACTTGATAGCTCTCTGCTGATAGTACGTATCCATTAAAAAAAAAAAAATCTAAAGTAAAAATACATGAAATTCGGACATTAAAAACAGTTCTTTGGATATTAAAAATTGTAGTCTTCTGATATTTTATAACGGTTATAGCTATTCCTCTTGGCAATGTTTCACTCAGTGGGAGTGAAAACAAGGAGACTTAACTGCCTCAACACACTGAATAATACATGGCTTACTTGCTTCCATTGCTACGAATGCTTTCCTTTGCGTTACTGCATTTTTGTACAACGCAATAACACAGAAGCAAATTGTATTATTGCATTGCACAACATGCACTGAACAAAATGCATTGTACAAAATTCTGTTATTGCATTGTACAAAATGTACAATGTGTTAGCTTATGTTAAAATCAGAAACGGCATTCAAGAATGTAAAAATATGAGATGTATATTATTATTTATTTTATGGGTTTTATTGTATTCTATGAAATGGTGAGATTAGACATTTTCTTTCTCTTAATAAAAACATAAGACTACGCTTTCAAAAAAGCCTGAGAAGTGTTGTACTGAGCATCTTGACTTCAACATTCTTGAATACTGGCCACAGATTACTATGTTACTGCTTGATACTGGAAAAAACATCCCAACATAACTCCCACTAAGATATGGAAGTACACCTTTCCAAGCTTGACAAACTACAGTATGATGATTACCTAAATGGGATTCCAAATGTTATGGCAATTTTTTCTCCTTTCACACAAACTCACTTTAACACTTTATTGAATTCCCATTATGAACTCACACATTCACACACACCACATCCCACCATGTTCTCCGGTGGAAACACTGCTGGCTGTGTCCTGGTGAAGGGCAGAGAAATCAAAATCCATTGAGTCCCCATCAATAAGCTCATAGGATGGTACCTCTGAGATAGGCAGAAGAAGCCTCAGAAAAGTTTCCACAAAAAAATCTATATTCATAATTTAGCCCTGATCCTTAGGAGAGTTGATGCTGGCATTTATTTATTTTTGAACCATTGTTCCTTCATTTGAAAAATGACTAAAATAACCTGTGTCATTTCTTACCCAGTGATTTTTATCATAATCAGGCAAGATAACGTTGGTAGAAATCTGGAAATTGTTCATAAAAGAGGAAAGTTTATATTTGGTATATGTAGGAAATGTGCATGCCAATGTGCCAGTCAATGTTCTAAGTAGCCTAAGTTTTTAACTCATTTAATCATCCCAATCTCTGTATGAAGTATAAATGATTTTCAGCCCCATATGATGTATCAGTAAACTGAGACCCTAAGAGACAAACTAATTCATCTATGCTATTAATGCTTACATTATACCAGTGTTTTGTGGATGTCACTGACTGAACTCATGCCATGCATATGTGATCCTATGCCTAGGCTATAAGACCAGTAGACTGGTATATAAATTGGTTTCACTATACAATGTAAAAGAGAGAATCCACATAGAAGCCCTCAAAATACAGCATAAGCCAATCCTAGGAAAAAGTGAGAAGAGAGAAATCAAAATATTTAAATCATCTAAATGGAAACAGTGGACTTTGGGTATGGAGGAACAAAGGATAATAATAGTGACCTGCTCCTGAACAGCTCTTCACTGCATAAGACTGGGCCATTTGATTGTCCTTTGTTAGTATCATTATCACAGTACTTGCACGCAATCACAGAAATTAAAAATGTGGCAAAGAAGTTTTCAGATATGATACATCCTATTGAGAGTAAGAAGATGACATGAAAATGTTATTAAATTAAAATGAGCAGGGGAAAGATGGGAATACAAAGAAGTACGTATCGCCAAATTGCTCAGATAATGCAGAAAGAGCTCAAAGAATGCATTAGAGTCATTGTACCCATAATAGACTATTTGACTAGAACACCACGTCCTTCAGAGCTAACCTTAAGGAGGCAAGGCACCAACAATACTTTCGTGGGGAAAGCAGAAATTTACATGCATTTACAGAGTGTGTTATGGGGTATATGCAGCTTCCCTTAGCTACTCGATGTCTCTCTCTTTTTATGACAGCTTCTTTAGAGATTTTAATATTGCTGTCTATTTACCAGTTACCTAATCACATAATATTGGTTTCTAGCATGTACGCTAGCTACCAGTAAGAAAGATGACTTTGGTAAGGGGACATTGCTAGTTTATTTGTGATCTATCACTGAGTAACACATTATAGCACAATTTAGTGGCTTAAAAAACACTATTAATTATTTCACAGTTTCTGAGGGTCTGGAAACTGGGCATAGTTGTCAGGGTATGTCTGGCTCAAGGCTTCTCACAAGATTGCAGTTAAGGTGTTAGTCAGGATTTCAGTCATTTTAAAACACGTGGGAAAAGATGTGCTTCCAAGCTTGTTCACCTGGTTATTGGCAGGATTTAGTTACTCGTGGGCTGTTGGGCTAAGAACCTCAGTTCCTAATTGACTATTGGCTAAAGCCTGCCTGTACTCTATTGACATATAAGCATGCTCATAATGCAGCTCAAACATGACAGCCAGCTGTCCAGGAAACAGCTTGGACAGGGGATGGGTGAGGTGTTCCACATTTGGGCTTCCACAGGTGAGAAGTATAGTCAAGGTACTGTAAAATATTAGTAAAATAAATCATTAAGGGGACCATGCATGGTGGCTTATTCCTATAATTCCAGCACTTTGAGAGGTCAGGGCAGGAAGATTGCCTGAGGCCAGGTGTCTGAGAGTAGCCTGGACAACATAGCAAGACTCATCTCTATAATTAGTACATAAATAAAATTTTCACTTGGCATGGTAGTGTGCATCTGTTGTTCCAGCCAACTGGGAGGCTGAGTTGGGAGGACCACTAGAGCCCAGAATTTTAGGGCTGCAGGGAGCTATAATCATGCCACTGCACTCCAGCCTGGGCAACAGAGTGAGACCCTATGTCAGGAAACAAAAAGTTAAGAGGAAACAGTGAAAGACAATGGCTGGGCCAGGTGTGGTGGCTCACGCCTGTGATCCCAGTACTTTGGGAGGCCAAGGCAGGTGGTCATAAGATCAGGAAATTGAGAAACATCCTGTGAATGGTGAAACCCCGTCTCTACTAAAAATACAAAAAAATTAGCTGGGCGAGGTGGCGGGTACCTGTAGTCCCAGCTACTTGGGAGGCTGAGGCAGGAGAATGGTGTGAACCTGGCAGGCAGAGCTTGCAGTGAGCTGAGATTGTGCCACTGCACTCCAGCCTGGGTGATGGAGTGAGACTCAGTCTCAAAAAAAAAAAAAAAAAAAAAAAAAAAGAATAAAAAAAAGAAAGATGATGGCTGAATTAAAGTGTAAGAAAACGTCTTTGGAAACTAGGAATTTCAGAAATTTGTATTATTTCGTGGCCTTTGTGTGAATGCTGAAGTCACTGTAATCACTGGCAGGAATTGGAATGGACAGGAGGATTGTGAGAACAATGGGAATGGGTCATAAATTTAGGAAACCGTACTTGAATATGATATTAGAAAGGCAGGAAGAAGGATCTGTGACCTCACTCAGGCCTTCCAATATATGGAGTGATACCACAGTAAAGTACTCCACATATGCTCTTTTATTTCAGGCTTGTTTTCTGGGGATCTCAAGCTAGGACAAAGGGAAAGGGAAATGTAATACTGTTTATTCAAAGTGGTTTGTGTGTGCACACATAGAATATACATGATATATACCAGTGAATGTTAGCAAATTATAATCAAATGAAATAGTTAAGATATGAATTACCCTGTTTATAGTAATCACCATCATTATCATCACCACCATCATTGTCACTCTCTTAAATTCCCGGTATGGTAAAAAGCCATATGATTTAATCTGGGATGCTTACAGGGGAGGCCCAGGCCAGATTGCAGGAGAGAAGGAGGATGTTTTTCTTCACCCAATCAACACTGATTTCATTAAGCAGACTAAATGTGTTTTTCCCTTTAAATTTACATATTCTGTTCAAAAAGCCCTGAGATTACTAGAAGTGTTAAAAGATACAGCAACACCTTCTATACAAAAAGTTGGAAATTATATGTTTTTATTAGCAATGTGAAAATGTTGAAAAAGATAACAATGAGTAGATAATTCATAATCATGAAAAATTTATACCTCTGAGAATGTATTAGATTCCTAGAGCTACCATAAAAAAATTTCCACATTTTGAATGGCTTTTAAAAACATAAATAATTTTTTCTGCATTGTGTCAACTAAAAATCTGAAGTCAATATGTTGCCGGACCTCTGAGGTTTCCAGAGGAGAATTCTTCCTTGCTCTTCCCAGCTTCTAGTTGTTGCCAGTAATCCTTGTTATTCATCAGCTTGTAGCTATGTTGCTTCAGCATCTACCACTGTCCTCACATGGCTGTCTTCCCTCTGTGTATGTCTCTGTGTCTCTAAGTCTCTCTTTCTTTATAATGATAGAAGGCATTGAATTGAGGGCACACTCTAATCTAGTGTGACCTTACCTTAACTTGATTCTATTTGAAAAGTTTATATTTCAAAATAAGGTTATAGTCACATGTCCCCAGGGTTATCATTTCAACATCTTTTTTTTTTTTTTTTTAGAAAATTCAACCAACTACAGGGTTATTCTCAAATGATCATTGGAATTTTGACAGTAATTCCTACAAACCAAAGCTTCTACTAAAATAAATAAATAAAGATGAAGTAACAAGGAAACAAACGTATCACTCAGGTAAACCATGAAATCTCATGACCTGGAAGCAGTGATGAGATGTGGCAGTTACCTAAGTAAATAATTCCAAAGAAATTATCTCCTTGACCACAATTATGATAGTTCTTAGATTAGGCATACCCTTCATCCTGCTGATGTTGTAGCTTTGCTTTGCTGTTCACACTTCTGGAGTTGAAAACACCTGAGGGGCCTCATCAAGAAAAACAAAAATAAAAGGGTCAATACATCAGAGTTGTTTTCCTACTTCCAATGCCTGGATTTTTAGCTTCCCCACTATGTCAAGGTTCTCTGAGGTGGAGTGCTTAGCATCCAAACAACGTGCAAATGTGTACTGTGAAACACTAAGCTTTTTTCTTACTGGAAACACCACTGGGAAGAAAACAAGAGAGTTTCTCTATGTTGGCAAATGACTTTGCTACAAAGGATATATGAAAGTAAAGAGACTTCCCTCCACTCCCATAGACTTCAGCACTGCAAATATGTGCTGTCATGCAAACCAGCTCTCAGGTCTAAAACACAGGCCCCTCTAGGAGACTGACTATCTTCAGAGAGTACAAAAGTTGAAAGTCTTTTTACATGGCCTCTTTAAACACACATTAGTTTTGTTGTTGTTGTTGTTTGTTTCTTAAGGCCATCACATTTTATTAATTTTACATCACTGTGCAATAATTTTCAAGGAAATATGAATATCGAGTTTACTTAGTGTAATATTTGTGTTACACCTACAAAAATTCCAAATTGCAGATCTTTTACATCTTAAAGCTCTTTGTCACCTTTGATAATGGTTTTCCCACTTTATATATAATATTGTATTATTGTTAAAAAATTCAGCCTGATTGATTTTAGGCTCAATAATCTATTATTAGAATTTGAATACTTTATATGAACACATGACACAATTTTGTTGTATTTTTCTTTACCCCATTCTATGGACTCACTTTATTCTCTTCATTTGCATTATTGTAGTCTTTCTCTAAAACCTAGTAAGTTTACAAATTGATCAAATTTTTTTTTTTCTCACAGGTGTTTTTAGCTCCATTCTTTCATCATTAGTTCATTTTGTCAACAAGCATGGCCACAAAGTATGTAATTATCACATTGAAGTTTATGCCATTTTTCAACTGACTCCTCATCTTCTAATACACAAACCTGATACTCATATTTGCTTCAAAACCTGCTACTAGTCCCCCAATACTCACCATTATTGAATAAGTTTTTAATACTTTTGATTTATCCATGTTTACCTTCCATTATGCCTACTTGTTTTCAAAGGTAATATTTGGAACACATTTATCAAATAATTTCTGAAACTAAAAATGAAAGTTCCTTCAAAATAATTCTGCTATTTACGACTTTGCCTTTTCTATATGGCCTTTAGTTCCTTCATCTGTAAAATGAGTGATTAGATTGTTACCATTCAAGCCTACTATGTTTTTTGAGGCCTTTTACACTTGATACAAGCCCTATTTGCTAAGTGCTACTATCAATTAATATTACAAAAACTAAGTAAGAAATTATATTTTAAATAATAGTATACATATTTAATCATATTTGATAATGTTACTCAAATATTTCAAGTAAAAAGATTATGTGAAATAAATTTAATAAATAAGAACACATAATTTTCCAAAAAAAAAATATATATATATATATATATATTTATTTTATTTATTTATTTATTTATTTATTTTTTTGAGACGGAGTCTCGCTCTGTCGCCCAGGCTGGAGTGCAGTGGCGCGATCTCGGCTCACTGCAAGCTCCGCCTCCCGGGTTCACGCCATTCTCCTGCCTCAGCCTCCCGAGTAGCTGGGACTACAGGCGCCCGCTACCACGCCGGGCTAATTTTTTGTATTTTTAGTAGAGACGGGGTTTCACCGTGTTAGCCAGGATGGTCTCGATCTCCTGACCTCGTGATCCGCCCGCCTCGGCCTCCCAAAGTGCTGGGATTACAGGCGTGAGCCACTGCGCCCGGCCCCAAAAAATATATTTGAAGACTTTTACTTACACCCTTTGAGATCATATGTTGCTGGCCTGCAGCTAAGGGTGCATTATTCAATTTGAATTTTGTGTTAAAACAAGTCAATAATTTTTGT
This sequence comes from Pan paniscus, assembly GCF_029289425.2. Taxonomy (NCBI): domain Eukaryota; kingdom Metazoa; phylum Chordata; class Mammalia; order Primates; family Hominidae; genus Pan; species Pan paniscus. The sequence goes on along the minus strand of NC_073273.2, from coordinate 25,916,145 downwards.
TAGTTGTAACTGGCCAAATGGAAAAATAGCATCTGATTAGACAGCATCCAAACCAAAAAAAAAAAAGTTAGTAACGTATAAAAGAAGAAAATCTACATAATTTGTTTTCTCTTTTCCTTCTATTGCTATGTGAACAAAGAGAAACAGGGTCTTGCAGCAGAGGAGTAAAGGGAAATGGCCAGATATTTAGGTTGATGAGAATATGTGTAATGCTAAGAATACAATGAATAAATAAACATTGAAAGTATCCATTATTAGCATAATGTTTGCAATAAATACTTAAATAAGTGTTCATAATGCAGAAACTTTTTCAGCATCTGAACTACATACAATATATTGTATTTTCTGATAATCTGAAACCAGAGGGTCTGTCCAAAAGTGACTCTAGTGTCAGTGTAGGAATTAATCGTAATAAATATCCAATCCATGTTTAAGTATATGAATTAGGTCTGATTAAAGCTAATAGAGGAGAAAAAGTGAGGGAAAATATTCAATTCTACTTATTTACTAAAGAGAGATCTTGCTAAATAAGATTTATCTGCTTAACTTGTAACATTGCTTAAGTTCAATTGTTTAATTAAAAGACTAATTTTTAAATAAGAAAGATGCGGGTAATTAATATCTTGTGTCTTAGACACATCTCTAACCCTTAAGTTTTGCTGTTTCCATAGTGTGATATTGACCACTGATGATAGTAAACAAATTCATTCACTCATTAAATCAATTGTATTGAATCAACAAAAATGTACTGTTTATCTAGAAGTTGTCAGAGTTGAATCTTGAAGCATAAATGATCGATACTTACTTATTAATGTGCATGGCATTCTGCTGTTCATTATGACTATATCTTCCTATGTGACAGCTTGAAATTTTCCAGACTCATGGTATTATGAGTTGAATTCCCAAGATCCCCACCCATTCATGTTAAAGTCCTAATACCATTACATCAGAATGTTACTGTATTGGGAGATAAGTGCTTTAAAAATGTAATTATGTTAAACCAAAGCAGTTCGATATGGTCTTATTCCAATCTCACTGGTGTCCTTATAAGAGGAGGACATTTTGACACACAAGGGTACACCAGGAATTCATGAGCACAGAGATAAGAGCATGTAAACACACAAAGAGTGGGCCGCCATCTGCAAGCCAAGGACAGAGTTCTGAGAAAAAATCAAAGCTGATGACATCTTGACTTGGGTTTCCAGCCTCCAGAACTATGAGATAATAAATTTCTGGTTTTTTTTTTTTTTTTTTTTTTTTTTGGTAATCACACACAAGTGTCACCAGGTGTGTGATGTTTTACTATGACACTAACCCACACAGGTAAAGGGCTGAAACAATCTAAAGGTGTTTCTTCAAAAATCTTTCCATGTACCACATTATATTACTGAGTCTTTTAGATCCAGGGAATGACTGAGTGAGTTTTTGCTTCAGATCTTGGGTGTCCCCTTATACTATAATAATATGCTACCGAGGAAGGCATTTCCACTGGCTTTCCTCTACTCTGCCTTCTGGACTTCACTTTTGTTTTCACCAGGTTGATTTTCCAGGCACTACTTAAGAGTCTCTCTTGGCAGCCAAAGCAGTGGGCATCACAGCTGAGAACTAAGTTTGTTGAACTTCATTCAGACCGTTTCAGTGAGTTGACCATCCACCAGCTGCTATGGGCTGTCTAGGGCTGGGAACGAGCTCAGCTGACCCAGCACTGGTGAGGTCCTGACAGTGAGACCTCCTGAGGTTTTGACAGCAGACACCTTACTCTCTTCACTTGAGTTCCAGCCCTGTTGATGCCACACCCCTCCCAAGCATTTCTTGACATTCCTTCAGAGCATTTATAGTTTTGTGGGAAGGACACAGGAGATAGTTACAGGAGATTAGAAAAATGTATTAGCTTTGAAAATAAGTACTAAATGAATGATCGAAGTGAATTCTTCATGAGTTCAGGACATAGATTGCTTTGCCTCAATGCTATAAATAGAGCTTCGGAGAGAATGGGAAGCTTGGATGATGTATAAAATTTTCACAATGACTGGAAGCTGTTATCTTCAAATCAAACAATTTAAAAAGACAGAAAATAAGTATTATAAATAATTTAGAAGCTTCAGAGAAAACATGAGTGAGAAGTCTGGCTATGCCAGTTACCAACTGTGTAGCATGGAGCAAACTACAAACTCTCTCAACTTCTATTTCCTCATGTGGTTGTTTAGATGATTAGAAATAACCTGTATAAAATGACGCACTTTTTGCCAGGCAAATGGCCTGAACTCACTAAATGGTTGTACACTTGTTAACATTGTTTAATGATTAATGCCAGTCTAACCATGATCATCTCAGCCATCCTTATTTTATCACTCCTATGAGTGAAGGATGTCAGAAATCAAAATAGACCCCAGCAATGATTTAGTCCAGTCTGCTCATTTTCTGGAGAAAATGAATGCCCAGAGAAATTAAAGGACTCGGCCTAGGATACAGAGCCAGTTGGCAGCAGAGACAGCATCAGCCACAAAACATACACTTTTTTTTACTCTGGATCAGAATACTTTTCATTTTAGATTCCTTTACTGAAAGCAGTACACATATCTTAAGTATGTTTTTTAAAACTGTACCAATTACATATGAAATGTGAATGAACTGAAGTAGATGGAAAGACATTAAATCTAAGTGTTGTGGTAGTGCTACAAATTTACACATAGAACACCTGTGATGTACCAGTACTTGAAAGTTTTTGGTTGTGTCTTATCCACCTAATCCTCCTTACAAGTCCTAGACCCTGACAAACTGATGGTGGAGGTTTAAAGTGGCTAATGAATAGTATCTAACATTATTGTTTGTTTGTTTGCTTTTCAGAAAAGGGCTTTGTTTTACAGAGTGCCACTTACGAGTTGCAAAGTAGCAAGTGAGAATGTAGGGAGGGGCACAAGTGGAACACTTACCCTTGCAAAAGTGGAAAAGAGTTGGAAGACTCTTGATGTGACCTTTGGGCCCCTGGTTTCACCCAGATCTTCGCTGTAGGATTTCTGGTTGATTCCTGAGACTCTCATGCTCTGTTCTGAGTGACAGCATAAATTTGTGACTTGTATTGGATACTTCAGGAGTTAATTGCGATCTTCTTTTATTTTCAAAAATTTGAATATAAATAAATACATACATATATTAATAAATAAACCCTCTATTAGATGCCCAACCAGGCTGTTTATATGGTGGCTTCAGCACCATGACTACCTTATCTCTTGTCAGGGTAGCCCTGGGAATGCCTCCCAGCACTGCGCTGAGTTCTCTTCAGTCTTTTGCAGGAGAAACGTGGGCATGTCAGAGTCCTATCCTTGCCCCCATACATAAGAGCATCTCTGAACCTACTCTCAGCATCCTCTCTCTGCTTAACAATGCCGTATCTTCATTTTACATTTTCTGTGCCATGGGTGACCTCTCTTGCCACAAACACCACATGCTGAAGTTCTTTTTCAGAGATCAAATCACAGGTGGACAAATTTCCTTTAACTCGGCACCTCTGACTCTGGGATTTCAGAAGAGTGGGAAAAACCTATGCTCCTTACGTTTTACTATATTTTTTCCTTTCTTTTTGTGTGTTTTGCTCTTGTTGCCCAGGCTGGAGTACAATGGGGCCATCTCGGCTCAACACAACCTCTGCTTCCTGGGTTCAAGCGATTCTCCTGCCTCAGTCTCTGGAGTTATCTAGGATTACAGACATGCACGACAACACCCGGCTAATTTTGTATTTTTAGTAGAGATGTGGTTTCTCCATGTTGGACATCTGGTCTCGAACTCCCGACCTCAGGTGCTCCACCCGCCTCACCCTGGAAATGTGCTGGGATTACAGGCGTGAGCCACTGCACCTGGCCTACTTTCTGCTTTCTTCTCCACCATGGTTTCCTTCTTTCCAGACCTCACATGTCCCTAAAAATTTTCATTACATTTCTTCTCTGTCTACCCAAAATTCCTCTTCAGTTATTATTATTTGTGCCTTCTCTGCACTTTGGCTAATGTTAACTATCTATAATTTGTGTCAGATAGGCTAGGATCTTCATATTACAATCTCAGGCTTCTATAAACTAGTGTTTAATTAGGGCAAATGATATATTGGTTTACTAGTCTACAAATATTTTTTCTCATACAATACTCACTTTCATGTAGACCTAAATGGGACTATGTCAAAAATTTCTTGAAACTATTCAAAAATGTGTCTTTTTCACTTAGAATAAAATACAAACTTTCTACCCAAACTTGAAGGGTCTGGCTTCCCCTCCTCCTGTATCTTCCGTTGTCACTTCAACCCCTTTCCCCCAGGTTCCTTGTACCCTCAAACACATATTAAATCAACTCTCCTCCCTTTAGGGTCTTTTTTCTCCTTCTATTTTTCTGAATCTTTGCACACTCAGTTTCTTCTCATCCTTTAGGTCTAGGCTGTAGAGTCACCCCCAAAGAGGAATTTCCTAAGCTTCTTGTTGAAAGACTTTGGCAATGAACTTCCACTCTCTCAAGCAAATTATTTCTCACACAGCACCACCATGATTATATTTCTCACAGTGCTTAAGACAATCTGAAATGATTTTGTTCGTTGATCTGTTTGTTCATAATTTTCTGATAGTATAGAAAATACAGGGATCAAAGGTTATTCTTACATTGTTCACCATTTTATGCATAGAACTATTAAGATATAGCGCCTGAATAACTGGTGCTTAATAAATAACTAGAGAATAAATAGTCTAATGAACGGAAATACGTGAATCTACTAGGAGTTTTCATGACATGTACATTTCTTTATGTCCCTAAATTATTTATACTTTTGAGAATACTGTGAAGACCAAAATTGTAAGAACTAAAGAAGGAGGAAAAGAAACACAAAGGGTGGCTTGAGTGTCAACAAGGAGAGATTTATTTTAGAAAACAAACCTGACGGGGATTTCTTGCCAAGTTGAGTCAGAGCCACACTCTCTTACAGATTAAGACTTTTCAAGGATTCAGGACAGGACAGTTTATTACAGGCTTGGACTGCTTATATGTCTCTTTGTTGTGCTTCTCTGGGAGGGAAAGTTGTGTGTCTGTTGCCATACATCTTCCTGAAGCTGCAGGCATACCCCCGAGACTGCTTTCAGCTTTCCTATCTTAGTGCACCTGAAGGGAAAGCAATGTGCTTATTAAGGCCCACTGTTTTACTGGTGCCCACTGTATGATGGGGAAGATTGGCAGTTACCCAAGAGACTTTCCTCCACCTCCCTCTATGCCCCAGCTGTCTTATCTGTGTTTACCTGTCTGCTTTTTCTGGCTGCTTGTTGTTAGAAGACAGGTGATTTCTTTGAAGTGCATGAGGTTAGAAAGGAAGCTGGATCTTCAATTGGTGGTTTGTCCAAGATGATGGTGCCCTTGCTCTGTCATTCCACACCCTTTACTTACAAAAGAAGGAGGGGCCACCTGTTCTTTCTGGCTACTTCCTGCTGATAGGGGGGTGGGGCTGAGAGTTTTTTTGATCTTGGATCCACTGCAGGAGAAACACCGTCTGTAGATATTGTTGGGTAGTTGTCTGTGAAATGGCTATGATTCTGTTGATTAAAAATTTTTGGAAAAGATTATCGAGGCAGGGTAAGAACTCTAATCCTAGGCTTTTCAGCAGCGTTTCATATTAGGCTTGATTTGTTGAGACAGAAGCAACATTTCCCTCCAGGCAGAGGCACATGTTTGGAAAGACCCATGTGTTATTGTTTTATTAGTAACTGTTATATCTGCTATGATGATAATAATTAAACAAAATGCTACAGTAATTGAGATTCTTTGTTCGATATTTCACCCTTAGGGTGCTACAATATGTAGTCCTACTGCAAATAGGAGAGTGAGGAAAGCAATTCCCATAAGGTTGGCATAGTAAATAACTTTCGTTAAACAACAACAACAACAACAAAGTTTTAATATCTGGCTTAAAGGACAGGTAGGAATGACAACAAGTATTAGGTAAAGTAGGGTTGAGAGTAAGATGAGTAATTTTGACGTACTTATATTTTATGATTTTCAGGTTAAGATTTCTTATTTTTTTACACTGATATTTAGGACGTTTTTCTGGCTACTAGGGTTTGTTTTCTCAGCTCTTTAAGCTTCGGCTTGAGTGTGTAGTATCTAGGAGTTGATTTCTGTAATGGATATAATTTAAACTGTAGAAAATAGTAAAAATTGAAAAACATTTGGCAGACTAGAATTTAAGAACAGGTGTGCTATAGTTTTTGAAACATAATTTTCTTTCTTCAACTTCCCATTTTTATTAAAAGAAAAATCATGGTAGGACTGCTTTCCTTTATTGTACTTGGCTTAATTAGTTGTATACAGTGCAGCAAGAATAATTATTTGCTACACAGGCCTTTTAAGTAAGCTTTGACGGAAGTTTGTGTTATAGAAGGAATTTGAGATCAGATTTTTTAAAGCCAAGCCCAGCCATGGATTTGTATCCTTAAATACCTGTGAATTGGGTGAATTCCTCTCCTCTTGATGTTTTAAGATAACTTGCATTTCCTGGCCTGTCTGAAAGTGACATTCCTTACTTGCCACACATCAGAAGCCCTATACCAGGGCTGTGTACACAAATATGAGGCCAGATTTCCAAGGGCTTTATTGGTTACATAAGTTTGATTCCTTAAAGGAGAGCATACCATTCCTGTCAAAGCCTTGGTAAAATAACCACTTTTTCCAATTGTGTTTTGTTACAAAAGAAAATAGATTCATATTGCACTGATGCAAACAACTATATTGTGGTAGTTTAAGAATCCTTATAACTAGTATTCAAATTCTAGAGAAACTAAGGAGAGAAACAAACACACTTTAATTTCCACTTACTGAAGTACACTTTTTTTAATTGTATGATTCCATATTTTTTTTTAGTTTCTTAAAGAAAGGCTACCTTTTATTCTGCCATTTTATGCAAGAGTCTTTCTTTTTTTCTTTTTAATACTTTAAGTTTTAGGGTACATGTGCACAACGTGTAGGTTTGTTACATATGTATACATGAGCAATGTTGGTGTGCTGCACCTGTTAACTCATCATTTTAACATTAGGTGTATCTCCTAATGCTATCCCTCCCCCATCCCCACACACTACAACAGTCCCCGGGGTGTGATGTTCCCATTCCTGTGTCCATGTGTTTTCATTGTTCAATTCCCACCTATGCATGAGAACATGCAGTGTTTGTTTTTTGTCCTTGCGATAGTTTGCTGAGAATGATGGTTTCCAGCTTCATCCCTGTCCCTACAAAGGATATGAATTCATCATTTTTTATGGCTGCGTAGTATTCCATGGTGTATATGTGCCACATTTTCTTAATCCAGTCTATCATTGTTGGACATTTGGGTTGGTTCCAAGTCTTTGCTATTGTGAATAGTGACACAATAAGCATACGTGTGCATGTGTCTTTATAGCAGCATGTTTTATAATCCTCTGGGTATATACCAAGTAATGGGATGGCTGGGTCAAATGGTATTTCTAGTTCTAGATCCCTGAGGAATCGCCACATGGACTTCCACAGTGGTTGAACCAGTTTACAGTCACACCAACAGTGTAAAAGTGTTTCTATTTCTCCACAACCTCTCCAGCACCTGTTGTTTCTTGACTTTTTAATGATCGCCATTCTAACTGGCGTGAGATGGTGTGTCATTGTGGTTTTGATTTGCATTTCTCTGATGGCCAGTGATGATGAGCATTTTTTCATGTGTCTTTTGGCCGCATAAATATCTTCTTTTGAGAAGTGTTTGTTCATATCCTTTGCCCACTTTTTGATGGGGTTGTTTGTTTTTTTCTTGTAAATTTGATGAGTTCATTGTAGATTCTGGATATTAGCCCTTTGTCAGATGAGTAGATTGCAAAAATTTTCTCCCATTCTGTAGGTTGCCTGTTCAATCTGATGGTAGTATCTTTTGCTGTGCAGAAGCTCTTTAGTTTAATTAGATCCCATTTGTCAATTTTGGCTTTTGTTGGCATTGCTTTTGGTGTTTTAGACATGAAGTCCTTGCCCATGCCTATGTCCTGAATGGTATTGCCTAGGTTTTCTTCTAGGGTTTTTATGGTTTTAGGTCTAACGTTTAAGTCTTTAATCCATCTTGAATTGATTTTTGTATAAGGTGTAAGGAAGGGATGCACTTTCAGCTTTCTACATATGGCTAGCCAGTTACCCAGCACCATTTATTAAATAGGGAATCCTTTTACCATTGCTTGTTTTTGTCAAGTTTGTCAAAGACCAGATACTTGTAGATATGCAGCATTATTTCCGAGGGCTCCGTTCTGTTCCATTGGTCTATATCTCTGTTTTGGTACCAGTAGCATGCTCTTTTAGTTACTGTAGCCTTGTAGTGTAGTTTGAAGTCAGGTAGGGTGATGCCTCCAGTTTTGTTCTTTTGGCTTAGGATTGACTTGGCAATGCAGGCTCTTTTTTGGTTCCATATGAACTTTAAAGTAGTTTTTTTCCAATTCTGTGAAGAAAGTCATTGGTAACTTGATGGGGATGGCATTGAATCTATAAATAATCTTGGGCAGTATGACCATTTTCACAATATTACTTCTTCTTATCCATGAGCATGGAATGTTCTTCCATTTGTTTGTATCCTCTTTTATTTCATCGAGCAATGAGTTGTAGTTCTCCTTGAAGAGGTCCTTCACATCCCTCTTCAGTTGGATTCTTAGGTATTTTATTCTCTGTGAAGCAATTGTGAATGGGAGTTCACTCAGGATTTGGCTGTCTGTTTCTCTGTTTTTGGTGTTTAAGAATGTTTGTGATTTTTGCACATTTAGTTTGTATCCTGAGACTTTGCTGAAGTTACTTATCAGCTTAAGGAGATTTTGGGCTGAGACGATGGGGTTTTGTAGATATACAATCATGTCATCTGCAAACAGGGACAATTTGACTTCCTCTTTTCCTAATTGATTACCCTTTATTTCCTTCTCCTGCCTGATTTCCCTGGCCAGAACTTCCAAAACTATGTTGAATAGGAGTGGTTAGAGAGGGCATCCCCATCTCTTTCTTTCTCTCTGCTTCTCTCTCTCTCTCTCTGTTTCTCTCTCTCTCTGTTTCCCTCTCTTTCTGTTTCTCTGTTTCCCTCTCTGTTTCTCTATTTGCTTCTCTCTCTGTGTTTCTCTCTCTCCATTTCTCTCTCTCTGTCTTTCTCCTGCTTCATGTTATATGCTAGCAAAATGATGATGCAAGGATAGAAGTTATCTAAAGACAGATATTGCCTGTTTGAAAAGCCCAACCAAAAAATAAACTAACACTGATTTTTTAAAAAGCCATATATAGCATGAGGAATGAGGACATCTTGTTTTTGTTATTACTGCTGTTTCATTCAAGAAAAGGGAAACTAGGACAAAATTTATTCCTATGTATACAGGTTAAGAGCAGCTCAACCACAATCAATGGATATCTACACTGATTTGAGTGAAAAATGCGGGACCCCATTTAAATGGAAATACGTTATTTTAAAATCAAAAAAGCTAAAGTTTTAAGCATTCCAATTCACAATGTGAATTGTGTCTTTTTTATATAAAATGAGATAATGTAAGTAAGACACGTGTTTTAATTGTTATTGCTACTGAGGTTATCATCACTGTTCTTGTTAATGTTACTTTTAATTTTCTAATTGCGATTACTACTGAGATTATCATCACTGTTTTTTTTAATATTACTTAATTTTAATTTTCCTGTATAGGCCTTAGTCTAACACTTTTTTACCAAATGCTTGTTTGGCAAAACTGTTTTTTTTTTTTTTTTTTTTTTTTTTTAGGTAATGAGTATAAAAGTTAGTGTATCAATAATGCTGCCTAATTATTCATACCAAAACTCGGTGGCATTTTATAGTAAGCATGTATTTTTTGCCTTTGTAATTGCAGATGAAGAGGGATTTTTTACTCTTCTAGGCTTAGTTGGACTTGGTTTTGTCTCAGTGCACTCTAATGTGTTCTCTTTAAATGTAAAGCTAAGTTATTTTCTACTTGTAAAGAAAAGCAGGAAGGCAAGAGGGTGAGTTCAATTGCCAAACACATTTCACGACCTTCCTTGTTTCCCACGTCTGAGCATCCCATTGGCCCCTATCAGGAAGCAAGGAGCAGGAAAGCAGAATTCTGCCATGGAAAGTATGAATATGTGCTGAGCAACAGGACTATTAATTTTAAATAATAAGCTGTCAGGTGGGTTTTATTTTGTGAACAATTAGATTGCAAGTGACTTGTACATGTTACCTTTCTACCAGAAATCTACACCCAGAAAGCTTTATCCTTTGCTCCTGATTTTAAGGGTGTTCAATTGTCATGTCTTTTTCTCACTTCCACTGGCTGTATTCTTCCACTCTTCTAACCATCCTCCTACTTACTTTAGAATCAAAGTGAATTATGTCTTGCCAGTCAGAGTTTATTAATCTTGGATCCTGCAATTATAAAGATTGTTATACATCTTCCTAGTTCTTTTGGTATTATTATTATTATTATTGGAAAATGTATACCTTTTTAAAAATAACTAAAATGAAATAATTTTGTAACATAATCCATTTTACAATGAGAAATTCCCTCTCAAACACATGCACACATAAATATTCTACATGGCAAATTTATTATAATTCAAATTAACATGAAATATTAAATTTAATTTACATGGTTATTAGGGATTATGTTTTGTCAAATATAAGGTAAGTTGATATGTTAAGATTTTTTTCTCTTTTTGTCACAAAATTGCCAAACACACGTGCCAAAGTATTACTACACAGTATCATACATATGAGATTCCATTTAACAAATTTTGACATTAATTCATTGTTTGATCCAAAAATTTCTTCCTATTTTAATAAAGATACACATCCTGTGCCTGGCTCAGAGGGTCCTATGCCCATGGAGCCTCACTCATTGCTAGCCCAGCAGTCTGAGATCAAACTGCAAGGCAGCAGCGAGGTGGGGGGAGGGGCACCCACGATTGCTGAGGCTTGAGTAGGTAAACAAAACGGCCAGGAAGCTTGAATTGGATGGAGCCCACTGCAGCTCAAGGAGGCCTGCCTGCTTCTGTAGACTCCACCTCTGGGGGCAGGGCATAGCCAAACAAAAGGCAGCAGAAAACCCTGCAGACTTAAATGTCCCTGTCTGACAGATTTGAAGACAGCAGTGGTTCTCTCAGCATGCAGCTGGATATCTGAGAATGGACAGACTGCCTCCTCAAGTGGGTCCCTGACCCCCAAGTAGCCTAAATGGGAGGCACCCCCCAGTAGGGGCAGACTGACACCTCACATGCCCGGGTACTCCTCTGATACAAAACTTCCAGAAGAACATCAGGCAGCAACATTTGCTGTGCACCAATATCTGCTGTTCTGCAGCCTCTGCTGCTGATACCCAGGCAAATGGGGTCTGGAGTGGAACTCCAGGAAACTCCAACATACCTGCAGCTGAGGATCCTGACTGTTAGAAGAACTCACAAACAGAAAGGACATCCACACCAAAACTCCATCTGTATGTCACCATTATCAAAGACCAAAGGAAGATAAAACCACAAAGACGGGGAAAAAACAGAGCAGAAAAGCTGGAAACTCTAAAAATCAGAGTGCCTCTCCTCCTCCAAAGGAACGCAGCTCCTCACAAGCAATGCAACAAAGCTGGACGGAGAATGACTTTGACGAGCTGAAAGAAGGCTTTGGATTATCAAACTACTCCACGCTAAAGGAGGAAGTTCAAACCTATGGCAAAGAAGTTAAAAACGTTGAAAAGCAATTAGACAAATGGCTAACTAGAATAACCAATGCAGAGAAGTCCTTAAAGGACCTGATGGAGCTGAAAATCATGGCACGAGAACAATGTGATGAATGCACAAGCCTTAGTAGCTGATTCGTGCAACTGGAAGAAAGGGTATCAGTGATGGAAGATCAAATTAATGAAATGAAGTGAGAAGAGAAGTTTAGAGAAAAAAGAATAAAAAGAAACCAACAAAGCCTCCAAGAATTATGGGAGTATGTGAAAAGACCAAATCTATGTCTGACAGGTGTACCTGAAAGTGACGGGGAGAATGGAACCAAGTTGGAAAACACTCTGCAGGATATTATCCAGGGGAACTTCTCCAATCTAGCAAGGCAGTCCAACATTCAAATTCAGGAAATACAGAGAATGCCACGAAGATACCCCTCGAGAAAAGCAACTCCAAGACACATAATTGTCAGATTCACCAAAGTTGAAATGAAGGAAAAAAGGTTAAGGGCAGCCAGAGAGAAAGGTCAGCTTACCCACAAAGGGAAGCCCATCAGAGTAACAGCTGATGTCTTGGCAGAAACTCTACAAGCCAGAAGATAGTGGGGGCCAATGTTCAACATTCCTAAAGAAAAGAATTTTCAACCCAGAATTTCATATCCAGACAAACTAAGCGTCATAAATGAAGGAGAAATAAAGTCCTTTACACACAAGCAAATGCTGAGAGATTTTGTCACCACCAGGCCTGCCCTAAAAGAGCTCCTGAAGGAAGTCCTAAACCTGGAAAGGAACAACTGGTACCAGCCATGGCAAAAACATGCCAAATTGTAAAGACCATTGAGGCTAGGAAGAGACTGCATCAACTAATGAGCAAAATAACCAGCTAACATCATAATGACAGGATCAAATTCACCGTAACAATATTAACCTTGAATGTAAATCAGCTAAATGCTCCAGTTAAAAGACATAGACTGGCAAATGTGATAAAGAGTCAAGACCCATCAGGGTGCTATGTTCAGGAAACCCATCTCACATGCAGAGACACACATACGCTCAAAATAAAAGCGATGGAGGAAGATGTGCCAAGCAAATGGAAAACAAAACAAAAAAAAGGCAGGGGTTGCAATCCTAGTCTCTGATGAAACAGACTTTAAACCAACAAAGATCAAAAGAGACAAAGAAGCATTACATAATGGTAAAGGGATCAATTCAACAAGAAGAGCTAACTATCCTAAATACATATGCACCCAATACAGGAGCACCCAGATTCATAAAGCAAGTCCTTAGAGACCTACAAAGAGACTTAGACTCCCACACAATAATAATGGGAGAATTTAACACCCCACTGTCAACATTAGACAGATCAAGGAGACAGAAAGTTAAAAAGGATACCCAGGAATTGAACTCAGCTCTGCACCAAGCAGACCTAATAGACATCTACAGAACTCTCCACTCCAAATCAACAGAATATACATTTTTTCAGCACCACACCACACCTATTCCAAAATTGACCACATAGTTGGAAGTAAAGCACTCCTCAGCAAATGTAAAAGAACAGAAATTATAACAAACTGTCTCTCAGACCACAGTGCAATCACATTAGAACTCAGGATTAAGAAACTCACTCAAAACAGCTCAACTACATGGAAACTGAAGAACCTGCCCCTGAATGACTACTGGGTACATAATGAAATGAAGGCAGAAATAAACATATATATATATATATTTTTTGAAACTAACGAGAACAAAGACACAACATACAAGAATCTCTGGGACACATTCAGCGCAGTGTGTAGAGGGAAATTTAAAGCACTAAATGCCCACAAGAGAAAGCAGGAAAGATCTAAAATTGACACCCTAACATCACAATTAAAAGAACTAGAGAAGCAAGAGCAAACACATTCAAAAGCTAGCAGAGGGCAAGAAATGTCTAAGATCAGAGCAGAACTGAAGGAAGTAGAGACACAAAAAACCCTTCAAAAAATCAATGAATCCAGGAGCTGGTTTTTTGAAAGGATCAACAAAATTGATAGACCACTAGCAAGACTAATAAAGAAGAAAAGAGAGAAGAATCAAATAGATGCAATAAAAAATGACAAAGGGGATATCACCACCAATCCCACAGAAATACAAACTAACATCAGAGAACACTATAAACACCTCTACGCAAATAAACTAGAAAATCTAGAAGAAATGGACAAATTCCTCGACACATACACCCTCCAAAGACTAAACCAGGAAGAAGTTGAATCTCTGAATAGTCCAATAATAGGCTCTGAAATTGAGGCAATAATTAATAGCTTACCAAACAACAACAACAACAACAAAACTCCAGGACCAGAGGTATTCACAGCCGAATTCTACCAGAAGTACAAGTAGGAGCTGGTACCATTCCTTTTGAAACCATTCCAATCAATAGAAAAAGAAAGAATCCTCCTTAACTCATCTTATGAGGCCAGCATCATCCGGATACCAAAGCCAGGCAGAGACACACACACAAAAAGAGAACTTTAGACTAATATGCCTGATGAACATCAATGCAAAATCCTCAATAAAATACTAGCAAACCGAATCCAGCAGCACATCAAAAAGCTTATCCACCATGATCAAGTGGGCTGCATCCCTGTGATGCAAGGTTGTTTCCACATAGGCAAATCAATAAGCGTAAGCCAGCATGTAAACAGAACCAACGACAAAAACCACATAATTATTGCAATAGATGTAGAAAAGACCTTTGACAAAATTCAACAGCTCTTCATGCTAAAAACTCTCAATAAATTAGGTATTGATGGGACATATCTCAAAATAATAAGAACTATCTATGACAAACCCACAGCCAATATCACACAGAATAGGCAAAAATTGGAAGCATTCCCTTTGAAAACTGGCACAAGACAGGGATGCCCTCTTTCACCACTGCTATTCAACAAAGTGTTGGAAGTTCTGGCAAGGGCAATAAGGCAGGAGAAGGAAATAAAGGATATTCAATTAGGAAAAGAGGAAGTCAAATTGCCCCTGTTTGCAGATAACATGATTGTATAACTACAAAACCCCACTGTCTCAGCCCAAAATCTCCTTAAGCTGCTAGGCAACTTCAGCAAAGTCTCAGCATACAAAATAAATGTGCAAAAATGACAAGTATTCTTACACAACAATAACAGACAAACAGCCAAATCATGAGTGAATTCTCATTCACAATTGCTTCAAAGAGAATAAAATACCTAGGAATCCAATTTACAAGGGACTTGAAGGAACTTTTCAAGGAGACTATAAACCACTGCTCAATAAAATAAAAAAGGATACAAACAAATGGAAGAACATTCCAAGATCATGGATAGGAGGAAGCAACATCATGTAAATGGCCATACTGCCCAAGGTAATTTATAGATTCAACGCTATCCCCGTCAAGCTACCAATGACTTTACAGAATTCAAAAAAACTACTTTAAAGTTCATATGGAACCAAAAAAGAGCCCGCATTGCCAGGTCAATCCTAAGCCAAAAGAACAAAGCTGGAGGCATCATGCTACCTGACTTCAAACGATGCTACAAGGCTGCAGTTACCAAAACAGCATGCTACTGGTACCAAAACAGAGATATAGACCAGTGGAACTGAACAGAGCCATCAGAAATAATGCCACATATCTACAACTATCTGGTCTTTGACAAACCTGACAAAAACAAGAAATGGAGAAAGAATTCGCTATTTAATAAATGGTGCTGGGAAAACTGGCTAGCCATATGTAGAAAGCTGAAACTGGATCCCTTCCTTACACTTTATACAAAAATTAATTCAAGATGGATTAAAGACTTAAATGTTAGACCTAAAACCATAAAAACCCTAGAAGAAAACCTAGGCAATACCAATCAGTACATAGGCATGTGCGAGGACTTCATGTCCGAAACACCAAAAGCAATGGCAACAAATGCCAAAATTAACAAATGGGATCTAATTAAACTAAAAAGCTTCTGCACAGCAAAAGATACTACCATCAGATTGAACAGGCAACCTACAGAATGGGAGAAAATTTTTGCAATCTACTCATCTGACAAAGGGCTAATAACCAGAATCTACAATCAATCAAACAAATTTACAAGAAGAAAACAAACAACCCCATCAAAAAGTGGGTGAAGGATATGAACAGAGAGTTCTCAAAAGAAGACATTTATGCAGCCAAAAGACACATGAAAAAATGCTCATCACTGGCCACCAGAGAAATGCAAATCAAAACCCAATGAGCTACCATCTTGCACCAGTTAGAATGACAATCATTAAAAAGTCTTGAAACAACAGGTGTTGGACAGGATGTGAAGAAATAGGAACACTTTTACACTGTTGGTGGGACTGTAAACTAGTTCATCCATTGTGGAAGTCAGTGTGGTGATTCCTCTGGGATCTAGAACTAGAGATACCATTTGACCCAGCCATCCCATTACTGGGTATATACCCAAAGGATTATAAAATACGCTGCTGTAAAGACACATGCACACGTATGTTTATTGCGGCACTATTCACAATAGCAAAGACTTGGAACCAACCCAAATGTCCAACAATGACAGACTGGATTAAGAAAATGTGGCACATATACACCATGGAATACTAAGCAGCCATAAAAAATGATGAGTTCATGTCCTTTGTAGGGACATGGATGAAGCTGGAAACCATCATTCTCAGCGAACTATCTCAAGGAAAAAAAAACCAAACAGGGCGTGTTCTCACTCATAGGTGGGAATTGAACAATGAGAACACATGGACACAGGAAGGGGAACATGACACACTGGGGCCTGTTGTTGGGTGTGGGGAGTGGTAAGGGATAGCATTAGGAGATATACCTAATGTTAAATGACGAGTTAATGGGTGCAGCAAACAAAAATGGCGCATGTATATATATGGAACAAATCTGCCCATTGTGCACATGTATCCTAAAACTTAAATATAATGAAAAAAAATTAAATGTTTATATTTAATATTATTGCTGGCATAGTCTCATTTTTATAAATAGGTGTCCTGTTCTTTAAATGATGATGTATGATACACAGGCAACAGGATAACCTAGAGCTTTTACATTTTATTTTATATATATTTCATATATATTTTTGAGACAGGGTCTCACTGTGTCACCCAGGCAGGAGTGCAGTGGCACAATCTCAGCTCACTGCAATCTCCTCCTTTGGGTTCAAGTGATTCTTCTTTCTCAGCCTCCTGAATAGTTGGACCAAAGACATTGACCACCGTGCCCAGCTAATTTTTGTATTTGTAGTAGAAATGGGGTTTTGCCATATTACCCAGGCTGGGCTTGAACTCCTGTCCTCAAGTGATCCACCCGACTCAGCCTCACAAAGTGCTTGGATTACAGATGTGAGCCATCGCACCTGGTGTTTTGCTAATTTTGTTTTGATCTTATGTATAGTTGCTTGCAGCAAAAGAGCCAGGAATTAATCAACACATCATAGATATACACAACTAAATTTCCAAGAGGAATATGTTTCCAAGATCAAGTAAGTTACTATGGAAACTTATTAAGAAAGTCCTCATTCAAGAGGATTGCAGACACTGAACTATGCTCAGCGAGATTAGTATCATAACGTGGTACAAAGACACTGAATAAGATTATATGATTAACGTTTTGTTGCGGTTGCAGGTCGACTTTCATTGCTTAAACCACCTACAGTGCCCCACTCAAACTTGAATGGAAGTGAGGCAGTCAGAATTTGGAGGAAGGCCCAGCAAGAACAATCAGAGCCCAAGGACAGAATCCTGGATTTGCCTATGGTGCTTTACGATCTTTCACAAGGTCACTGTGAAATGATCAGTGTAGACAGCATATCTTCTGTCATAAATTAGATATTTCAACCAAATTTATTCTCTTAAATTTATCTGTCCTTACTCTAAATAGTTAAATCCACTATATTCAAGATTTAAAGTTGAATCCAAAGAGTCTTTAATGTTACAAAGAAATATGAAGTTACCTTAAGTTAAAATTATTTACTGGATATTAAAATAACTACAGTCTGGCACAGTAGCTCATGCCTGTAATCCCAGCACTCTGGGACTCTGAGACGGGTTGATCATGAGGTCAGGAAATCAAGACCATCCTGGCTATGGTGAAACCCCATCTCTACTAAAAATACAAAAAATTAGCTGGGCGTGGTGGTGGGTCCCTGTAGTCCCAGCTAGCTGGGAGGCTGAGGCAGGAGAATACTGTAAACTCGGGAGGCACAGCTTGCAGTGAGCTGAGATCACGCCACTGCACTCCAGCTTGGGCGACAAACTGTGAGACTCCATCTGAAATTAAAAAAAAAAAAAAAAAAAAAAAAAAGAAAGAAAAAAGAAATAACTACCAACACCTCCCAAAATTCTTCTTAATGTTGACATAAATAATGTTATCTCAGGATTATATTTTAATGTGTGCTTCAGTAATGATCTCTCCATTGGAAGCCTCTAGGAGAGAAGGAATCATTGAGTTTCCATCACACAAATATTTCCAGAGACAGACACACATTTGCTTTGAAAAGTGTGCTTTTTTACGGTTTTCACTGGAGGTAATGAATATCTGACAGTAAAGAACAACTGTTGTAAATCCTAAATACCTGACTAGTAGTATCATTTTTATATATAATATATTTATTTTCATTCATCAGGAATTAATCATGCACCTACCTTAATACCAACCCAGCAAAGTTAAAATCATATGGTACCTAAAAATGTAAACAGTATTCTACTTAAGTAGAACTTGCTATCATGCTGATGGTGGGTTGCCATCTATTCCTCTGAAACAACAAAGAGGTTATTGCCTTCAACATATGCAGTTGCTAGTTTCTGTTACCATTGTTAAAAAAGGACTCATTTGACAATTTTTTGATACTTTCTAAACTAGAAAGCTTATTAGTTTTACTTTACACCACCATACAGCACATATTGCTACTAAATAAATGATTTGTCACCAAATAATGGAATCTGTAATTTGTAGGAAGAACAGAAACCTAGGCTCCAGGTATCCCAAAGTAGAAATCCTCCTAGGAGGTATAGTAATTTGGAGCTCTGCCATAGTTGATTAGTGATGAAGAGATCCATAAAGCTTTGTGGGAGGTACTGCATCTGTGACATTGTGTCTAGCAAGAATAAGGGATACTCAAGATACATGCTAGTTTCACTTATTTCACATTTATACCCATGAATCAACGACACAACTCTTCAAAATGTTGTGGATCAGCTACACACAAGACAGGAAGAATAAGACATGACTGGATACTCTGTTCCACACATTATGGATTTAATCCTCAAACACATCCAGATGAATACAGTTGGAATAATGGCTACCCACTTCTGGGTAAAATAAAACGCATTGTAAACCTTAGCTTTTTAGTTAAAACGTAAGTATAGTATTAACCATTTTTGTTCATGCTATCTTTTAACTTCATTGCAATGAAGAGAATAGTGGATGACATACAGACCATCAGTTTCCCGCATTTTGAGTAAAATTATAAAGGATGATTTATTGCACTTTCTTGAGAAGCAAATTAATTTTCACAACTTTTCTAGGTTTCTCATTGCCAGCTGATCACTTCTTATAAAGAAATAGAAGACAGTTCTGCTCTATTTAAAAAGGACGTTATCAATTGGTCTCAATTTTTGTCTTCTGTTTTAACTGAAGCCTTATTCAAGGATATTCAAGATATGTATTGTCTGTTTTTGTTTTGTTTTGTTAACTATGGAGCCAGAAAAAGGTGCCTTGATGGTGAGTTAAAGTTAACAGAGGCTATACTGGTCTTACGGAAGATCCAGGGGGCAGATTGGCCAGGAAAGAAGGGCCATGGTCATGAGCCATTAAAGTGTTCCCCTCAGGGTGCCTTAATAACAGCCGAGGCATTAGAGGGATTCCCTCTAGAGTCATCAGTTTTGATTGTTTAAGTCTTTTTCCCGCTGTTGACATATAGAGAGACACAAAGCTAGGGAACCAGTAACTCTACTCTAGTTACTGTAGGTGCTGGTGTAAAATCACAAGTCTCCAAAGCCACTTGTAAATACAGGACCCATCTGACTAAAGAGTGTTCCTCTTGGGAAATACGCTGTATTATCAAAAGGAGGAATTTTGGGAATTGATACTACAGTTTAAACTCAGTGTACTG
Organism: Pan paniscus; assembly: GCF_029289425.2. NCBI lineage: Eukaryota > Metazoa > Chordata > Mammalia > Primates > Hominidae > Pan > Pan paniscus. The sequence continues at coordinate 25,896,316 of NC_073273.2, read as the reverse complement.
GTTCTTCTGAAGTTCTTATAATTACAGATTGAAGTGATGATGGTTTGTTTTATTCTAACTCATTGAAGGTCCGGTTATTCCCTTCTACCACCCCCAAAAATGTATCCTAAAAACTGAAACAAAGTGATAGTACTGTTTTGGAAAAGCCCATCCCACACCAAGATTTATTTTGACAAAAATAGTTTCAGTGATTCCTCACTGATGGCAATCAAAGTATCGGCTGTAATTTTGTAAAGATTTATGAAGTTCCAATTAGATCCATCACTGCAGTTAGAAAAGCAGTCTCATCTACATTGTTGGAAAAAAAAGCAGTCTCATCGACATTTCTAGAAAGGGGAGGTGGCTGGTAAGGTCCACTTGGAAAAGCATTCAGAAGACAAGAAGGTGAATTAGCAAAGTGAAAAGAGATGTTGAATGAAAAATATGCAAATGTTTTATGACAAACTGCTTGTAAATCGTAGGTAATGTATAATTTGAAACACAGAAGATTGATGGCCCTACATCAACCTTAGTGCCAGAGTAAAACAAAAGGAGACGTGTGCCACTGTGGTCTTTCCTGAAATACAAAGTTCCAAAAATAAATAAATAAATAAATAAACAAACAAACATAGAAATAATAAACTGAGAGGCTGAGAGTGAATAAGGGATTGATGGTCAGTAAGACTATCTGGAAGTCACCAAAGAAATAAGACCATAAACAAAAAATGGACCATGTTTAAAAAGCTTCAGGAACATGATCAGGTCATGCCATATGGTGCAAGTTGGGTTTGACTGGTTCAGTTGAAGCCAGAACCTACAAATAATGTATGGATAACAGAGATCCACTTCCATTTACACTTACTGCATAGCACAAATTTTGGCTTTCTTATTTAATGAAATAATGCAGTAACCGAGTTCATGCTGATGACAAGCTTTATCTTCAGCTTTTTGTGACCCCTCCCTTCCTCCCTCCCTCCCTCCCTCCCTTCCTTCCTTCCCTTTCTTCCTTCCTTCCTTCCCTCCTTCTTTGCTCATTTTTAATGAGAAGTCCAATTGAACCATGGCTTGTGCTTTTTTGACCTAATGTACAGGCTTTAACATGTTACTGATTGGACCATAATGTCAGGTAGCTAAGGAAAGGCAGTGAATAATTCAATTTGATTTAGTTTGTCTTTGATTTGAAACTTAAGGCCATGAAATGGTATCATCTCCAGCACCCTGAGTAGGAATAGTTCCATCACAGAAATAGATGATAATTTATTTATTTAACCACTCAGTTTTGAAGTCTTCAAGAACTTAGTTGAAATAAAGATGGTGAAGTCTCCCAATAAAATGAGCTGCGACTTTAAGATCAAGCGGAGGTAAGGCACTAAAAATTTTGAATTGGTAAAGCTGATGTTGTGTTACTAATTTTCTCTGAGAAAATGACATGGAGCAAGATTTGAGACCATCAAAAAACAAACTAAAAAAGGTACTTAATTGAATTTAAAAGAAGTTAGATGACTTCAAATTGATTTGAAGATATTTTAAAATCTATGTCTGATTTCACAAAATTAAATTAGATGTTTTATAATAAAATAAACTTGTTTTGAGTTTTAAAGTCACACAACCATACCCACACATTATTTTTGTTAATTAATGGAAAAGAACGTAAGTTCTACCTATTGACATAGTGGCAAAATAATAAAAAGGAACACACAACTCAAATATTTCTACACACACACATATGCATTCTAAGTGACATACAGGGTTACTTCTATGTAGATTGCAAAAAATATTTCAATCTTGTGTATTTTTCTTCTCTTTAAAAATAAAGAAAAGAACACAGGCAGAATAAGAACTAACCAACAGGAAATAAACATTTTTTTGACAGAAGTGGAGAATAAGTCTGGACCATGTCACTGGGAAATCCATGAGGGATAAACTTGAATATATGTAACATGCTAAGAGATATGTCTTAAAGCAGTATTTGCAAAGTAAGCACACTCTTTTCACTTACTTTACATGTGACACATTGGGCCGGTAGTGTGAGGAGAGCCACTGCTTGTCTCTTCACTGATCCTCAGTCACAGGCTATGACAGTGGTATTGAAAATTAGACAATAGGTCTGACATAGAACATTCAGATTGAGTGCAAGATAATACACATTTGCGGATATCAAGCTGAGTGCAAAGGTTCCACATTTGCAGCGACTATTGTTTTTTTGAAAAAAAGTTTTTATATGCCGGGAGCAGTAAGCTGTACTATTACAGATCTGAGACATCTGGAGAGGGCAACTCATGATACGCTGCAAGTCTTGACAACTGGAACTTAAACGGTAGCTCATGCAAACATTCCCCTATGGTGACTATGGTTACCAATACTAGACTGTGTACTTAAAAAACTTGCTCAGAGAGTGGATCTTTATTGTTCTCCCCCAGAACAAACAAACAAACAAAAAACACCCTAAACAGATACCAAACACAATGAAATTATCTTAAAGCGTACTAGAAATAAATGACAAATTTCCCATACATGAATGGCATTAACACTAGCAAGACGTTTCTAAAAAGCAACAATCAAACATAAAGAAGTAGGGTTTTTTCAAGCCATGATCTAAAATAATATACATTTTTAAAAACTGTCATTAAAGTGTGAGTGTAAAATGAAGATACTTTATGATATACCAAACGTGAAAGGTTATAGTACAGTTTGTTTGCTGAAATAATTTATTAAGGTTAAGTTTCAGGAAAGAAGAAATTTCACACAAAAGGGAAAATTCAAGAAGTAAGAGGAGTAAAGAAATTAATAAAGAAGAACATATCCCTAAGCTAGCAATAACAATGTAAACAATAACACTAACAATGAGTAATTAAGCATATAGGTAAGGTGTACCTAAAATTCTGAAAAATATGATTAGAATTTAATTACCATTTAATTGACAGAGTTTATGAGAACAAACAAAATTGTGAGCCACGTAAAAATGAATGTAGTAAAAAAAAACCCAAAAATTTTCAAGGAAAAGTACTAAATTTTATTGAAAGGCATAATAAATGAAAGCCAAAAAAACATAAAAAGTGTGCCAGGCAATTGTTAAAAAAATCTTCACATGATAAGACGTCTCTTTTTATATTAATGTATAAATTCAGGCAATAATAATAAAAATTACAGCAAGATGCTTCATGCACATTGACAACCTGATTCTAAATATGGAATTGAAAAGGGTGGGACTCATCTAGGCAAATTTATAGTAAGTGCAGGAGAACAATGGTATGGAAGAGGAAGATGGAAAAGAGGACTCTTTCTTTCTTTCTTTCTTTCTTTCTTTATGTTATTATTTATTTATTTATTTAATTTTTGGAGAAGGAGTTTTGCTCTTGTTGCCCAGGCTGGAGTGTACTGATACAATCTCGGCTCACTGCAACCTCCGCCTTCCAGTTTCAAGTGACTCTCCTGCCTCAGCCTCCTGAGTAGCTGGTAATGCCTGCCACCATGCCTGGCTAGTTTTTGCATTTTTAGTTGAAATGGGTTTCACCATGTTGGCCAGGCTGTTCTCAAACTCCTGACCTTACGACCCACCCCCGCCTCAGTCTCCCAAATTGGTGGGTTTACAGGCATGAGCCATTGCGTCCAGCCGAGGACTCTGTTTAATAGTGAACACTTTTATACAGCTATTTCTAAATATTATAGTATGGAAAAATCTATTGCAAATAGAAGTAACCTAGAAAAATAGACTATTATGACAGAAATTACAGTCTAAACAATGCTGAAGTAATACACTACTCAATAATAGCCTAAGAAAAAAACTGAAAGCAAATTGGCTAAACACATTTGTTAATGACATATAAAAATAAATCTTTATGTCATGGTATACACAAGACCAAATGGATGATGATTTTAAAAATACTTGTGAAAACCAAAGCTGCCAAATTGCTAGAAGAAAATATTAGAGAATAATTTATAGTATCAGAAAAATACTGTTAATAACACCTAAAAGGCTTTAATAAAAAATAAAAATCTTAGCCAGGTGTGGTGGATCACACCTGTAATCCCAGGACTTTGGGAGGCCGAGGTGGGCAGATCATGAGGTCAAGAGAACAAGACCATCCTGGCCAACATGGTGAAACCCGTCTCTACTAAAAATACAAAAGTTAGCCGGACGTGATGTTGGGTGCCTGTACTCCCAGCTACTCAAGAGGCTGAGGCAGCAGAATCAGTTGAAGATGGGAGGTGGAGGTTGCAGTGAACAGAGATGGTGCAACTGCACCACAGCCAGGTGACAGAGCAAGTCTCCATCTCAAATAAATATAAATAAAGCAATAATAATAGAAGTAAAAATAAAAATTTTAAAAGTACACATACTAAAATAAAACTCTTTTTGACATAAGACATCATGAAAAAATAAGCTAATCATATGACTAACTGAAGAGAGCTGTAGCACAAAGCATTAGTACAAAATAAAATAACACATGTAAATCGGTCAGATAAAGGGCAAAATATAGAACAAGAGTGAAGCGTATGAGCAGGCACTTCACAGAGGGAAAAAAGCTGAATGTTTAACAAATACATGAAAAGAAAATTAAGACCACAATAAAAGGCCATTTTTTTAACCCATGATACTGACTAAAATTGGAAAGTCAAACATCATCAAATGTTGACAAGAGTACTGGGAAGCAGGAACCTTAGTATTTAATACCCTGTTGCTGTGAATTGACATGGTAACTTCAGAGAGTTCTGTAGCCATGCTTGGTAAATTTGGAGACAAACATACCAAATTACCAGGAACTTTTATTTCTTGATGTACACTACAAAAAAGCATTTTCATATGTTTATAAAAAGAAAACAGGACCAAATGTTTTGGAGTTAAGAAAACATCGTGGAAAACTTTTAACTCTCAATGGAGAGTATGTGTAAAAGATTGCTTTTCTTTCACATAATGGAATGCAATACAGTGGTTAAAATGAATGAAAAAGAACTGTCAGTATAAACATTCACAATTTCAAAACTAAAATAACAAGTTTGAAAACTAAATTGCAAAGGGATATATTTGGTATAAAATATTATATACTCTTTAAATGCCTCCAAAGCAATAGTGTGTGTGTGTGTGTGTGTATATCATATATATATGATATTTTCTCTATAAAACATATGTGTGGGAGAATTATACACAAAATTCAGGATAATGATTACTTATGGAGAGAAAGGAGGAAGAAAAGATGGAGGTGTTGTACAGCCTTCAATATCCTCATAATATTTATTTACTTTTTCAACTCCTAAGAGAAATTAACTGATATAGAAAAATGTTAACATTTAATTACTGAAAAATATTTAATAAAGGCATACCTTGCTTAGTATGCAGCAGTCACTGTTATACATGCTTTACAAATATTACCTGATTTAATTTTAATGGTAAAACCTATGAGGTAGTATTATTATAATGCTCACTTCCTAGATTACAAGACTAAGGCAAAGAAAGTTTCAATGGTTTGCACAAATTCGCATAGAGCTAGATTTGAAGCCAGGTATGTCTATTGTCTATTCATATGATGCCCTTTCTTGCATGGCTCATTTCTTCAACATCTGTAGTACCTGTAAATGGATATTTACAATATGTTTTTTCATACTTTGGGATTTTCTGAAAAGCATCATAATTAAAATCAAATACTTAAAATTAAAATGAGGGAAATTCTGCTTGCCACTATTAGGTGACAAAAGGACCATATATATGTAGAAAGCCAGTTGTTAGAAGTAAGTCCCAACATAACCATAATTATTGATAGAGCAGGAGCCCTGGCATCTCAGACAAACACCATCCCTTTAAATTCCATCTCCTTTTCTGGCCACATGTATTTCAACCAAATCACTTATCTCCTAACTACAAGCAGCCAAAAAGAGCAGACATTACAACACAAATAAGACATCTCAGCACACAGCGAGGTGAAGGAAAAGTCCCTTGAGTAACTGCCAAATTTCCCCTCATACAATGGGCCCCAGTAAAACACTGGGCCTTGTTAGGCACATTCCTTTCCCTTCAGGTGCACTAAGATAGGGAAGCTAAAAGCAGACTGGGGGAACAAGCATGCAGCTGCAGAAAGATGTATGGGAAGACACACAACTCTCCCTCCCAGACAAGCACAACAAGGAGACACAGAAGCAGCCCAAGCCTCTGATAAACTCTCCCACCCTGAATCCTTAAGAACTGTCAGTCTCTGAGAAAGTGTGCCTCTGACCTAACTGAGCCAGAAGGTGCCCTCTCAGGTTTGTTTTCTCTAAAATAAATCTGTCCTTACTGGTGAGCCACTTTTTGTGTTTCTTTCCTCTCTCTTTACATCTTACAATCATAATAAATGTAAATGATCTAAACTCACCCATTAAATATCAGCTAAACAATACTTACAAGAGAGAAGCCTAATGCATCAAGCACATAGGGACTGAAAATAAAAGGATAGAAATAAATAAACTAGTAAACACTAACCAATAGAAAGATGATACATTTATATTAATTCTATAAAAACTAAGCTTTAATTCAAGAAAATACATATTTTTAAAGATAGAGAAGGGCCACTTCCTCATGGAAGTCTTCCTTCAACAAGAAGTTAGTTACCTAAAATATGTGTGCACCTAACAAAATAAGTACACGTATACACTCAAAAAGGATAAAATTTCAGGGATATATATTTTTTAATCTACCCATACGGTTATTTTATGTGTCAGTTTGACTGGGCCACTGTGTGCCCAGATGTGTGGTCAGGCATTATTCTGTTGTGTCTGTGAGGGTGTTTCTGGATGAGATAAATGTTTTAGTTAATGAGTAAAGAAAGATATAAGAAATGGGTAGAACTGAAAGGATGAAATAAAGGGGAATTCCTCCTTCCTGACTGTATTTGAGCTAGGACTTTGAATTTTTCTGCCTTTAGATTCAAACTAAAACCTTGGCTCTTCCCAGATCTAAAGGTTGTCAGCCTTCAAACTGGTAACACAACATTCATTGACCATCCTGGTTCTCTGGCCTTTGGACTCAGACTACAACTATACTATCAAACCTCCTAGGTCTCCAAATTGCCAACTGTATTTTTTAGAACTTGTCAGCCTTCATAACTGCAGGAACCAACTTTTTATAATCAATTTCCTTCTCCATATATTTGTGTGTGTCTATATACATATATTATATGTAGATATGTATATAGACACACACACATGCACATATATACACCGTGTATATATGTGCGTGCGTGTGTGTATGTGTGTGTGTGTGTATATATATATTTGTGGGCATCTGTGTATACACACACACACATATATATGCATCATATTTATTTCTGCTACTGCAGAGAATCCAGAATAATACAACCCCCAAAATGGGTGATTTCAATAAAATTGGATTTCAGTAATATTGGAGATAGGTCACATTTACAAAAGAACCTTAAAAACCAGTTTTGAAAAATTAAACATTCTAATAGATACATATCAACTTCCAAGTACTATAATTAGAGAAAAACAATATTCTCAAACACAAATGAAATTTCACTATTACCATTTTACATTTGGTCACATGATAGTGTGTAAGCAAGTCTTAACAAATGTCAAATAATTAGTGTCATAAACACCGCAAGTTCTTTGACCTCATGCAATTAGGTTGAAGTCAGTTACAAATGATTTGTTCAGTCACTGCTTATTAGAAAAATGAAAAAAAAAAAACACAAGAAAGCAGTTCTCATGAATCTTTTGGATCCATACATCAAACAAAAATAAAAATAAAAATATTCAAATGTACTTACATATGTATAGAAAGATGTAAAATCTTACTGTCTTACTGTGTTATTTTTTGTTATAGCAAAAGCCTTGAAATGACATAATTGTTCATCATGAAATAAGGAATGTCTTTAGTACAGTATTTTGCCTCCAGAAAATGGTATGCGATAGCTGTTCATGTTATTAAAAAGAACAAAGTTGCTCTTTGTTGATAAAGTAGTATTAGGGTGAATAAGGTAAGTACAGAACAGCACATAGAATATACACTCATTTTAACTTGAAAATTGTATGTTTTAATATATATTTCCAAGAAATTGAACAAACTTCTATTAGGGACAACTTCAGAATGGAGAATTATACATCTGGGCTCAGGTACTCTGTGGTACTGTCTAATTTCTTTTTCTTTCACATCCTTTATGCATTTACAACTTAAAAATACTACTAAAATGTTGAATGAATCAAAGAACCCTAGCCTAAAAATATGTCTTCTGAAATGTTGCCAAATGGCTTTCAGATCCTTCCACGAGTGACTTTTTTCCTTTGGTTTTAGCACTGGCATATGCATTGGAATGCTCTTCAACATAATCCATCCTCATGAAAGTATACCATATGATGTCATCAGTAAATTAATGTAAAAAGGAGAATTGGATTTTCCAACCATAATTCTCTGGACTAAAGACACTGGGTGCCAGGGAAAGGAAAGGAGACACATGGAAAGAAAAAGGTAAGCTAAAAGCACTTGTACTTTCTAGGTCTGACAACAAAATTTCAGGTTGAGACTTCACCCAATGATCTTAAAACTCTTGAAAGATTTCCTGCAGTCCTTACTTTTTCAGACAAGAGGGTCAAGCTCAGCAATATTCTTTGTTGTAACTCCTGGTCTAAAGGGAAAAATGATTGAGATTCTGGGTAAAGTGAATAGAGAACTCTGATGAAAGCAATGGTTAACATAGGCCTGAAGCTTAGAAGCATCAAATTTACATAAACATAATTTTTTTTAAAAACCAGCATAATTTTAATTTTATTGTAGTCATCATTTGCAGACACTGTTTATTTTGGAGAAGCGATTACAGAAATCTGACAAATCAAGGCCTGATGAGAATACTTAAATTAACCACATTCCAGAAGCCCAAATCTGAAAAGCAAAGGTGTTTCTGATATAACAGCCCAACTTCTGCATTTCTTCTCTATTGGGCACTGTATTATTGCACATATGAAAAACAAAATGGAGTGTTAAATAAAAAGTAATGGGATTAAGAAGAGTCATTGCTTAGTGAGTTAAAACAACACACATATACATGGAGAAGAAGAGGAAGACAGTGATAGAAAACATACTATTGATTTAATTCAGAATAATTTTCATTTTTGTCTATTACCATTAAATAGTACCATTACAGTAATATAATTTTGTATATTGACTTCCAAACTGTGAGTGGTTTTTATTTTGTATATTTGGAAACCTGAGCAAAGTTCTTTATAAAGACATTTCGTTTTTTCCCAAATTTGCTAGCTAATAGCTAGCTAAATGCTGGTTGCCTGAATATCTCTCACTAAGTATTTTGTCTTTTCCCATTGATTTTAATATGAACTTGGTCTGTATTTTCTTGGCATCTTTACTACTAAATCTACAGGTGTTGAAGTTGTTCAGATCTCAGTCATGGATCTTCTTAGGTTTTCTCAAGGCTAAAACACCCTTTCTATACTGACCATCAAAAAATTCCCAACTTCAGGCCAGATCTTTGTTCGACCTTCAGAGTTGGCATATCCAACTGCATGCCTTACATCTCCACATACCAAAACCAGACCTTCATTTCATCCTCCAAACATGTTTCCTCCTACAGGATTCCACTATTTCAGAAATTCACCGTGCTAAGTATCCTATATTTCAAGATAGAAATGTAGAGGATGATCCCTGAGGCAGCCTTTTCTCAATGAGTCTTCATCATTCACATCCAGCACTTCACAGTTTGTGTGTCCTCTCCCAAAATTATACACTTAGTAAATAAAGTTCCAAAAATATAGACTTAGTAAATAAAGACTCCCCTAAACAACCTTCAATTGTCCACTTTTTTTTTTCCAATTCACGTCAGTTGCTTTACAGAACAGCTGGAGTTCTGCAAAGTCAAATGTTAGAGTAAGTACCAGTTTCTGCCAGTATTACTATTTTCTTTATCACGAGATAAATGTTACTTAAAAACGTGCATATGAAGCTATACTAAGTAACAAAGTTAAATGATGTCTCCGTTTTACAGAACAGTACAAGGCAAATAGAATCAATTGTTATTATAGAATCTTTATAAATACACATACACGTAGTAGATATTTTAGACCCCACTTCATACATCTGCAATTTGGGTCTCAAAATAGTTAGCTTATCTTAAAGTCTAATATCAGATTACAGAACTGCGTCTCGCCACAATATCATGCTATCTCCCTTTAAGAACCAGCTGGGGAATCATTAAGAACAAAAAAAATGTCCTTTTCTTGAACATCTCCAAGGTGAGCCAAAAATCTAAATTTCCTGTGGAGATGTTGTCATGTGCAACTTCACCAAAACCTTTACAAATTTAACTACAGTTATGCTTCAGTGGCCTAGCTGTTTATCCAATACCTGCACACCTGCTTTAAAACAGAAAAATTTGGAAGTTAATACAAATATTAACTCTTATCATTACAGATGCTGACATCTGAAGACGCTTTCCAATATTCCATGAATATGTGAAATTCAAATGTCAGTACAGTCTCCAAAATGTCAATGTAATCTTAGTAGCAGTGGATCATTTACAGAAGGTAATTTTGCCAGAGTGGACAATTTTTTTTTTAAATATTGCTATTTTAGACTTATTGATAGCATTAACTTATACACAGTGTATAGCTAGAAACATAATCCTAAAGAAAATGTTCAGAAATAGGTTTCTTACTTTTTGCTAAATTGCAGACTAGCAGGTTAATTACTCCTGTGAAGTGCTAGATAATTGCAGTAGCATTTACCAAGAATGAGAAAGAAGACAGGGGCATATGACTTGAGAAGGTGGGAGTGAGGAAAAGATAAGGTATTTATTCCTGACTCCTGACTTGATGTTATTTGTTTGATTCTTTTGTTTTTGTTGTTGTTGTTTTACTTTATCTTATGTGTCAGACCAGAGCTTCACAAACAGCCCCAAATAATTACATGGGTCATAAAAAACATATCCAGACAATTCTCATTATTTTCCATCAAAATCCTGGTTCAATCATTTGAAATGAGACCTGGAGAACCAGCAATTCTAACAAGTATGCTAAGCCATTGTTACCAAAATGACAATTGTGAAATATTTAGAAAACCAGGCAGGAGCCAGGTAATCAATATTTAATGATTGGTTCTTGCTGTAAGGGTAAAGGATTTTATTGAAATGACTATTTAAATGCAAGTTTTATGAAAAAGAATTGAGCACTTTAGTGCTTTCTCATTAATATGTTTAAAATATGTTTTGCTAAAGTGGAAAAATTATCTTTTCATTAGAAGTTAGCATTAGGGCCACAAATGACTTCTGAGTTAGCTTTTTGAAAATCTTCAGATCGTAAATTATAAAAATTATCTTGGGGGTTTATAAAATTCCAGAAAATCACTAAGAAAAATATACATAAAAATACCAGTTTCCAAATCAATCAAAATAACACTTACAAATAGACAAGAAAATATATAGACAATCTAGACCAGTAGAGGAAAACAGGACAGGTAAATGGATCCATTTTAGAAGAGATGAAAACTAAACGACCAACGGAAAATGGCTAGATGTTTGAGCTCATTAGTAATCCGGGGATATAAATCAAAACCACATTACATTCCAACTTTTGTTCATTAGTTTGGCAACTATTAAAATAAAAGTACCAAGTGTAGTCAAGGGTATAAGGAATGGAAATTTGGTTCCATCAATCACAGGACTATCTAATGATATTTAGTAAAATTAGGGTGACTAAAACTTTGGTTGCTCCAATGGAAACTTTTTTTAGAACAAAGGGTACTAACATATATAAAATTATTTAATATTTATTATATTATTTCCTTACAGGTTTTTTTATTGTATTGATGGATCTATGAAATAGTTATCTTCCAACTATCTTTGAAAATAAAATGCTTCAAAAATTTAAAAACCACAATTACATATCTTGAGGCAAAACAGAAAAATAACTTCTTTATATTTATTATTTAAATATTTAAAATAGTAGGCAGAATAATTATTCTAGAACATATTTATATGAAGTAATCTGTTTCTTAACAATAATTATCTGTAGTTCTTTTCTGGAAAATGCATTTATTTTAATATTATACTGATTTTTAAATAAAGTTACTTGAGCTTTTCCGAAGTTGCTTCTTCTTGTCACCAATAAAAGTTATCAACAATGTTTAGCTTTTTAAGTGAACTTTAAAAAGCATTTATCATGTTGTTCAATTTTTTTTCTGGCACAATAATATTTCCACAGCTTTATGTTGGTCCCAATGATTGACTAAAAATTCAAACCACATTTTAATCCAATTTTCTGTTTGAAACATCTAAATGGCATTATCCAACTCTTTTGGAATTTCCTCTGTTAATGGAGCTTATGGTGCTTACATACTAACAATTACTGATGAATATTTCTTAAGTGCAGAAAAATTAGAATTAAAAATGTACACAACTGATTTTAAAAAATAGTAATCTGATGTAAATAAAAAGCCAGGCATCTCAGAATTATATGCTTAATTTTTCCGAATTCACACACTAAACCTGTGAAAATGTCATCTTCAGGCATAGTTTTCTTAATGTAACTAAGTATTACCTTCTTAAATAGCAGCTGGTTTTTCCCCTCAACCCTCCATATTCTGGATTTCAGGATATCACTTTTAGCCTTATGGTCCCAACATGGACTACAAGGCTTTATGATTACACCGTGTGTTTATTGGCACCTTTCAGCCCATAATTTGATTGAAAGGGAAATTGAGCAGTTTTTGATTAAATATCTACTTGGATTTTTATGTCATTGCTGCTGAAACAGATTTTTTAAAAATAGTCATTAGCAAACAACCTATAAATAAATAGTTGTAGGTATACGAGAGATGACAAAACCCCTGTGGCCAGACAAATTAACTACGCTTTGTGGGCTAAGCTTCTATTTCTAACACATAATTTACATATATCTAGCCTACTATTTCCTTCATTTTCCCCAAACCCACCATATGATGATCTGGCAGTGTCACGTGAGTGAGCCACATAGAAAAAAAAATATGTTAAATACTTCTTCCATCACCAGGCAAGACTGGAAGAAGCTAGCCATTACTAGCCAATACTGACTCAGCGTATATTGATTTATTGTCAAGCACTCTGCTACATGCTGTCCTTGAAAATGAAGCATTAACTATGTTTTGTATAAACTGTGTTAGGAAAATAAAGTTGATTTTCAGACTTATCCCCCTATTCAAGTCATCATTCTGTTAATATTTTATTTTCCTCACATACTGATAGAGCCCTGACAATAGCTATCTATAATTATTAAACAAAATGAACATTTAACAAACACATGCTGGTTCTAATCAATGTAACTTATAATAATACTTCATTAAAAACGAAAAACCTAAGACAAATGCAAAGCTGATTAGCATGGATGAACAACAGTAATAAAGTGGTAGCCCTGGGAGCTAAGGAGAATATTTTATCCCCTCAAAGTTAAAACTGTATGCACACTGCAGTCCAGCCATTCTTCTAGTATTTTCATTATAAACTCTCCCACATGTGTACCCAGAGGCATAGGGAAGGCTTTTCACTGTAGCATTTCAATAAACACATAATGGAACATAATGAAATTCAGTAGACTGAGAACTATGCCATCAATAATGGCAGCTCTCAACAAAAATGTTAACAAAAAAATAAGTGAAATAATACACAGCTTATAACATTTACATAAACATTAAAAATTCACAAAGCACCAGTCTCCTGACTGTCTTTAAAAGTATAAAAGATGGGATAGCTACCTTTATGCAAATTAACTAGACTTCAGTTGCACTAATTAAGAGAACAACAGCTGAGTCAATCACATGATAATAGGCAAGTTATAATTGATGTCAAAATTCTACCTGATTATATATTAACTTCAAAATCATATCACAAGTTTTCTTCTATTTTGAGAAACATCACTTTACTAATAAATAGAACAAAGATTGATTTTGCAGATTTGCCTGATTTCAATAGAGCATATTTCATCTTCAAATATGATAAGCACTTTCCAATCCATAAAACACTGTTAGAAAAAACTCTCAATCAGGCTAGACACACATTTCGAAGAGCCTGTGAGTTTGCAAATCATGTATGCCTCACTCTCATGTTACCCTGATAAAGCATAGCGCTTACACAGTGTTTCTTAGCTTGAAAGAGTCTAGGAACTTTAACTAATTAATCCTTAGACTAACCAGTGAGATAGTGATAAGAAGTCCCATGAAGAGATCATTTAACTATATAATCCACACTTCCTTAAATGTAATTCAGCTTATGTGTCATGTTGTGTTTTCCTAGCTTTCTATTTCGATCTTCAGAGAAATAATATTTATGTGTGACTATATCATGCATAGGCATCTATTATGAATACAATTATGTAGACTGCACTCTGTCTGCTACTAAAAGCTAGCAGATGTGTGCACAGCCAATACATAAAAAAGTCTGGTACATTCTGCGGTATTTTCTTTTCTTATTTATTTCATATCTTATTTTCAGGTATTTCAGAGCAGACTTGTTAGATTTGAGCAGGCTAAAACTTTTTAAAGGAGGTATTACAATTCTCTTTTTAATTTTTATAATTAGTTTTTTGGAAAGCGTATTAAAATTAAACTTCTATAATTATGCTGAATGTAAAAGAATATTATATGTGAATGCTTCACCCAAATGAAATAATATTTAATATTCAATTTAGAATTCTCTCTAGCAGAATTTCCTTCTCTGCAGGTAGCTGGCTACAGGAGTCTAGCAAAACCAATCTAGTTTTGTGGTAAAGGCAAATACTGGGTTACTCAGTAAAGAACTCTTTCAGTCTGCAAAGCACAGTACATCTTTTCTCTGAGCAGAATAAATTCTTATCCAGTTTTACTGTTCAATTAAATATTCAATTGAAGTTAATCATTTTCTTTTTTATTACAAAGAAAATCTGGTTAATTTCTAATTATTTGTACTAAATATATTCTCTGTAACTACCTAAAATTACATTGACATACACACACACACACAAAAGACTCAGTACAACTGGAAGACCAATGTGTACATGTGATCTGCTAAAAAAAAATAAATAAATAAAAATAAAAAACTTCTACTCTATTATTTTCATTATAGGATATAGTTGAAATTCGATCAATGGCCTATTTGAAATGAGTGTCTAAGACATCACTGGAGAAAGTATGTACAATGCAAAAAACATTTCTCTATGCATATACTTTATTTTTAAATACACTTATACTGTAGAGTTAAAATGGTTAACTTTTTTGTCAAAGACTGGTACTGGCTAAAATTTTGTTTCTTAATATATGTATCCCATTTGTGTTTTGTATCTTATAATCCTTTTATGCTATATCTAAGATTTAAAATGTTTTAAACATTGGATGTTTGTCTTTAGTGGAAGTGTGGGGGACCCATGCGGTTGCTGTTTAGGGGATCTCATCTAAAGAAAGAAGTAGTAACACGCAGCTGAGCAGGCAGTGGGCAGTCGTCCAGTGCTAGGTTTTTAGCTGAGACATGAATAAGTTTCTCAGGAATTCTCAGAAGTATTTGACGGAAATGAAACTGGTTTACCAACACTCTTTAAAAGAGTCAGCTAAAGAATATCCTATAGTGTCCTGAGGAGAAAAATGAGCAAGGCACATAATTTGAGACAGGAAAAATACTAGGTGATTGCAGGAGAAAAGCCAATCTCAAGCAGCAGTTTCACATGACAAGCAAAAATACACCCTTAAAGTAGCTGCATAAACTGGAAGCTGATAAGACTCCCACAAACGAGAGTGTGGGCAAAGCTGGATAGCAACAACTGGACCCAATATGGTGTTGGATTTGAGCTAGGTTTCGCCTTGGAGAAAATACCAAAAAAAAAAAAAAAAAAAAAAAAAAAAAATTACTGCTGCTACTGTGCAGCCCTGCTACTACAGTGCAGCAGAGCCACTGATCAAAGGCAGCAACTGCTTAAGTATGGCTGGTTCACATGTGAAAACTAGAAATCCCTGTTTGTTTAATTCATGTTTACTTTTTCTGTTATATAAAGTAAAAATTATTCCTTGCTGACACAGTGTTTCATTTTTCTTCCTTATTCCATACCATTTACTTTCTTCTCACATTAGTTATAGTTTGTAACTTGTTTTGTCAAATATATGCAATGAGATAACACTGCAGTATTGTAGAAAGCACACTGCATTGGAAACAGACTCATATTGAAACAGGAAAATGCTGGAGGGCACACACCTGGAGAACTCAAGGCTCAGGGAAGAGCCTGCAGTGAGAAATCACAGGCCATCCCTGGTCTGGGGGAGAAAGGCCCATCAGGGAACAGTAACACTCATACTTCAGAATTGGGGAACCTGAAGTGACCTAAGAGGTGGGCTTTAATGCTCAGCCACATTCCCTCGCTAGACACACACGGAAGGTCCCCTGCCATTTAACTGGTCATCTACAGTGGGACTTATTTTTACTTTTTACCAAGGCTCAATGGATAGCTGCCTCATTGTCTGCAGAAGAACACAGAGCTCTGTGGGGCTGTGGGAAAAGAGAGCTGACCTGCCCCCTTCCAAGTAAAAACCACCCTCCTTAGATGTCAGTGCCTTGAAGGGATGGGTTTGGTGTATTAATAAGAAGGAGTGCATTGGACTGGATACTAAGAAATGTATTGCATTATTTTTCTTGTCCTCTATAACATGAAAGGTCAATTAGAGATATAGAAACAATGGAATATTTCACAGCATGGTCTGACATTTCACTGCACTTTTATCTTTTTAACCATGTACCAAGTTCATTAAATATGCAAAGGTAGGACTGTTATAGGACCAAAGTGGTGGAGTCAGAGGTCACAATCCACAGCAAACTGACAGTCCCTTGTGGATGGGAACCTGAGTGCTGAATTAGAGTGAGAATCAGCTTTCAGGCTACCAACAGGGGACAAGGAGAATGAAGCTATCAGCAGTTAACAATATTGGATTAATTGAAATGATGTTGACAGAGATTTTGTTAGCTTTACATCAAATTGAGTATAGTACTTCAAATTGAGTATTTGATAAGGGTAAACTCTTGTCAAATTTCCCATATGTAAAATTGAGGATTAATTCAAAGATTACACAACCCATACATATGAGTATCTCATTTAAATGTATATACACAAGGGCAAACTTGCAGTGTGTAAATATTTGTCTACATCTAAATGTATCCAAATCCATTGATCAACAGTTAGAAATTTAGAAATTATTCTCCCATTTTACCATTCCCTTTCCTAGAATTTTGTCAGAAATATAATTTTTCCATCTGTTTGAATCCTACTTTCTGGAAGCATGTAATGTATGGATATAGTAAAGCCATGAGAAATCCCAGAGTTTGTATCAGAGAAAACATTAACACTGGTTTTATAAAAGATCCATTTTGAGGAGAAAGTTATACTTCACATGACTACAAATACAGAAGTATTCATCGAAAGCTAATATCACTCAATACAATTTGTTTTTAATGTTTTATTTAAAATATGTAATCTCAAACGATTACTCGAGTAGAATAATGTCGTTGGTAATAAACAATGATTAAGAATTTCCTTTAATTTGTTGATTATTTAAAATGTAAGTAAAATACTAAAAAGTAGTAGTACTAAAAAGCAGCCATGTGGTTTCTCTATGGGGTTTTTTTTTTTTTAATTAATAGTATCAATGGAATTCTTTTACACAGAGAAATCTCCTTATATCATTTTATTATTGTACTTTTACTTTATTACTTGCTTGCATGTCACAACTGATAGAAATAAAAATATTTTTATTTATACATATATAAAGCATGGATTTTTGTTTATGTTTTCTAGTGAGAGAAAGTCACCAATAATTTTATCTATATAGGAAAATTTTGACAAGCCCAAAATGCTTAACTTTCTTTTCTTTTGAAGGTTCTTATTTCAGTCTAGGTATGAGATGGAATTGACTGTGATCACTTTTTTATTTCACTATGACTACGGAGTTTCTGATACAGTGTTACAAATGTATAGACTTAAAAACTTGCTTTCTTCTTCTTCTTCCTTTGGACCTGTATCATGTGATTTCTGCAGTAATGTGCACTGTTATCTGAAATGAGGTTGCTGAAAGATACAAGCATAAATGGAATTTTTTACTTCCGTGAACCTTTAGGAACAGACAAGTGAAGCTGTAAGATAATTATGATATGAACTTAAATCCACAGTTTCTCACAGAAGCACATAAGGGTGAAAATGCATTTAAAAATACATGCCGCATCCAAAACATGAGGTGGGAAAATGAAAAGTTTATTTTGACATAAAGAACAGTTTAAAAGCTATGATTATTTCTGGTGAGAGCAACTAGCACTAAAAATCCTATTTTCTGTGTTTTAATACATGAAACTATTAATGTATCTTCATGCTCTAAAAACAGTTAGCTCTAACTTAAGCAACAACTTTAGAGCCATTTCAAACACTGGGTGCATCATCTTAGAATTTCTCCAAGAATCTTTTGGGAGAAATATAATGTAATCTTGCTCTATAAACAATTGAATTAATCAATGAAATTATTATGACTGTAGTCTTGCAATTTCATTGTCCTTCTCTTTTCGGTTTTTACATATTCTCATTAAAATTCAAAAGCCCCTAGGAAGCATATGATAAATAACAACGACTGAAACAGCTGAAAAATAAAAACTGAGCAGCAGACACATTTCAAGGTTTCCTTTATGAGAATGCTACATTGACCATGTGACACACACATGGTATCAATCCCTGTGAGAAAATAATATTTGGGTAGCACTTGACAGTTCATCCAGTAACAGCAAATATTCTCATTTGACCTTCAAAAGGAATTTTAAACTTGTGTTTCATAAGTGACGAAAATGTGATTTAGTAACAGAAATCAGAGCTGTTACATCTCTTTAAGAACATGTCAACCAGTAAAGCAGAGGCATGAGTTTTCTTCTGGAGTGAAGGAGGCAATGTTTATTAAAATCATGAGTCTTTTTTTTAACGTTTCATCTTTTATTAATGTTTTGCTTATCAAAATCGTTGCCCTTATTTGCAGTTATATTGCCTGTATTTGCCTATTACAGCAGTTATCACACTTACTATTCCTCATTTATCTCTGTACCTGTTCCTACTGCACGCTCAAAATAGCAAGGAAACAGTGTTTTTCTGAGCTTCTTGCAGACTGCCAGGCTTATTGTGGCATTTAGAAACTATCTGCTGAATGTTTGTGACATTTTCATTTAAGTTACATTCTAGGCCACTTGATTCTCATTTTCTATTTAGTATTTGGGTTTGGAGAGCTATTTTTAATTTTAAGGTTTTTTTTTTCTTTTTTTTTGTTTTGTTTTGTTTTATTATCCTGTAAGTTCTAGGGTACATGTACACAACGTGCAGGTTTGTAACATAGGGATACATGTTCCATGTTTGTTAGCTGCCCCCATCAACTCGTCATTTACATTAGGTATTTCTCCAAATGCTATCCCTCCCTCAACCCCCCACCCCCGCGACCGGCCTCGGTGGGTGATGTTCCCTGCCCTGTGTCCATGTGTTCTCATTGTTCAACTCTCACTTATCAGTGAGAACATGCGGTGTTTGGTTTTCTGTCCTTGTGATAGTTTGCTTAGTATGATGGTTTCCAGCTTCATCCATGACCTTGCAAATACAATGAGATACCATCTCATGCCAGTTAGAATGGCGATCATTAAAAAGTAAGGGAACAACAGATGTTGGAGAGGATGTGGAGAAATGGGAACGCTTTTAAGTTTTTTGTTGTTGTTGTTTTTTTAAGTATATTTTAAGGATATACTTACACAGACGTGGAGCGCACAGTGTACCCCGTTCAAATTGGAGGCTCTGCTGGAGAGGGCAGCCAGGGCACAGAGCGTGGAGGCGCCCTAGGGGGAGGAGAAGGTGCTGCTGTGGACGATATCGTGGCAGTGGTCCAGGTGGTGGTCGAGGAGAAGTCCGATATGGAGAGGCAGGAGGAGGATCAGCGGGCACGGCCATGCCCTGGCCCCAGCACTCCCCAGCCAGTAACAGACTCGTTGGAGCTCCGTGAATGCCCCAGGCCGCATGGCCTGCCAGCGGCTGAGGTAGAAGCTTTGGCAGAGGTTCCTGCCCGGCCTCCGGAGCGAGCAATGAGGACAGGTTGTGCGGCTCCGATCCCAGGCAGCATCTAGGGGTGAATGTTTACAGCTCCCGAATCCCCAGCGGCCATGTGTTATATACGATGTTAATTTAGTTTATCCATCTGTAGGCGTCTTGTGTTAGCTCAAGAAGACACTCTGCCTTACCGCAAAAACAGAAGGCTTTCTGGATCCCGGGGTTTCCTACTTTGGTGTACCTGAAGAATTGGCTCACACGTGGGCTTGGAGAATAAGTGCAAGGTTTCATTGAGTGGAAGTTGTCAGCAGATGGATGGTGAGCCAGAAGGGAGATGGAATGGGAACGTGTGCACACCCGTGCCTGTGTGCCTTTGTGTACCTTGGTCTGGGGGGGCCCACACTCCGGCCCACAGATGTGCCTCAGACTCAGCTCTTGCGCTGGGAAGCAGGGCACCACCAGGTTTGGCAATCCAAATTCAGGACCCCTGAAGCCTACACGCTAGGGAGACGCGAAGAGTCCTCATGGTTCTCACAAATGGCAGAGGGAGGAGGAAAAGGGTGGCTGGCTCAAGCTACCTAGAGGAGATGCCATGGATCTGAAATGATATTTGGAGGGAAACAAAACCTAGCTGGTGCACGTGGGTCCCTTCCACGCCTTGAGGCCTGTTAACACCTGGGGCTCAGTTAGGCTCAACTAAGGCCCTCTTACCCTCCACGCAGAGGTGCACAGGAGGGCGAACCCAGGTCTACGTCCTTCTAGAGTGGCCAGTCCTATCATGTTCTGTTTCAATAACTCCAGGGTCCCTTGACATGCTTTCTCCCTCTGCCACCCTCACTCATGCTTCCCCAGCCCTGAGACATTTCCTATGACATGAAAAAACAGACATAAAATTTGTAAAGTACCTTAATACTATAGATGCAGATAAAGTAATTTGTTATGAAAAGTGCTCTTCCTCCTTGTATCAGTCGTTTTCATGATGGGGGAAAGAATGCAACATACTTTGGTAAATTAAAAAAGTATAAAAGTAAAAATAGATCCCACTGTAGATGATCAATTAAATGGCAAGGAACCTTCTGTGTGTGTCCAGCGAAGCAATGTGGCTGAGCATTAAGGCTCACCTGAGTATTGGTGTAGACACACAGTTTCCCTCATACCAGTGTGAGTGTGGGCATGTTCCCACCTGCGTGTCTGAGCTGGTGCACGAGTGTGCACACCTGTGCCTGTGTACCTTTGTGTACCTTGGTTTGTTGGGGGACACACTCCCGCCCACAGGTGTGCCTCAAACTCAGCTCTTGAGCTGGGAAACAGGGAGCCACCAGGTTTCGCAATCCAACTTCAGGACCTGAGAAGCCTGCGCGCTAGGGAGACGCAGAGTCCTCATGGTTCTCCAAACGGCAGAGGGAGGAGGAAAAGGGTGGCTGGCGTAAGCTACATAGAGGAGATGTCATGGACCTGAAATGACATCCGGAGGGAAATGAAACCTAGCAGCTGTTTCTATCTTCCTGTGTGTTCAGTCGGGGCATTCAGGGAAGAAGCAATGGAAACTGCGGGGCTTTGGGATTCGTTGTCTGGGAATCCCTGTGCACCAGAGAGTGTCCAGCCCATGAGACAGGAGGACAGCATGTGGGTCCGGCAGGGCCTGAGTCTCCAGGGAGGCTGGCATTCTCCCCAAGAGGGCATGGGTCGGTAGGTGGAGGAGGAACCCGGGCTGCGGGGTCAGGTAGATGAGACACTTATCACTTAGTCAGGTGGGAGCTCAGAAACAGGCCGGTGACAGCCAGTTCCAGTGCTTCATGTGCGCACACAAGCTTCTCCCCACGCATCCTCTCCAGGATGCCTCACCTGGGCGGATAGGAAGCAAGGCACACAGCATCCTAAGCTTATGGTCATGAGTGGACCCAGAGGGGGGTCTCCAGTATCACTGGTCCCAGGAGAGGCAGGCATGCATGGTCTCTTCAAGACAGGGGTAAAATGCATAAGCCCAACTCTCCACCCAGTGGGTGTCTTGCCCTGATGATGTCAGCCATGGCAGATACAGCTCTTCCACCTATATTGCAGATCCACAGGCTTAAAACATCCCCCCGGCATTCTCCGGGAATGGTCCCTGGACTCTGGACCAGCCAGTGCCCCAGGACTGTTCCTTCCCAGCCGCCAAGCTCATGGGAGGCTCAGTGGGGACTCTCCTCCTAGTACATGGCCACCCACAGGCACTGTCAACAACCCAGGGCCCTTCTACATTCCGGGGTCCTGCCACCTTACCCAGCAGCGGGATAATGGGAAGGGAAAGAGCTGGAACAGACAGAGTGGAGGCCACAAGCCTCACACTCCTGCATGGCAAGTGAAGGGGGGGGATCCTTTTCAGCCCAGGGAGCTGCTTCCTGAACATACCTGGAAGCCCAGCACAAGCTGAGAGATTCATTCCACTATAGCTGGGCATGGGGGATTTCAATGTGTGCCGGAGCCCTGGATCCTAGTCGCCCTACCAGGTGTACTTCTCCTCCAGGTCACATTATGTTCACAACCTCTTTAACCCAGATGGACTCCTTGTCCTCACTACATGGTGTTGGCTGTAAGGGTTACTTCTGGTGCCCCAGCTGCTGTTTCAAGGTGCAGAGATGGACCAGCAGACCCCTGAGTCCTTGTCCTCCTGTCCAAGTAATACCCATAGAAATAGTAAAATAGTGGCACATCAGACCTCTTGACATTTTTAAGGCTGACATATTTACAAGCATTTCATCCAGATATTTATGAGTTTATCTCATTTATTTTATTTATTTATAGCTGTCATTTCAAAATCTATTTTTGCTTGAGAGTTATTTATACATGTAACCAAATGTTCAGAGCTATGACATATAGGTTTCAAGGTTAAAAGTCTGTATCTGCTATTGTGTTGGGTAAAACCCATCCAGCACTTATAAAAATAATTATTGATTAGGCATGGCCACTGTAGTGGTCTAAAACACACTTTGAAATTCTTCTCAAACTCATTTGAAAATATTCCTGATGTAACTGAACATAGTACTTGCTTCTAATGCTTTCTAATAGAAAACACAGCAAGCATTTTCTAGATACTGGGCCACCTCTGGCCTAGGCTAGAAAAGGTGACACAGCTGTGCCTAAGTCTCCTGCTCTCATGGGGACAAACCCCTTAGGAGAGCCCTGGACCAGTACATCACGAAGTCTAACACCCTGATAACACTATACAGAAGGGACATGCCATGGAAAGACTCATAGAAATAGGAGATGCCCAAGGATCTCAGCATTCCAGCCCCAGCTATTTGAGTCATGCTAGCCATGGCACCAGGGAGACAGGAAGACAACTGACAATGTCCCCATCCTGAGCCATCACTAGACTGCATCCTCCTGAGTGCCCCTGAACCACAATCATTTGGCTGAGAGACTATGGAAGATTGCAGAGACTGAGAGTTAGTAAATTATAATGATTGTTTTAAGCCATTACATTTTAGATAATTTTGAAAAGCTCTTTAGACTCCTAGAAAAACTGAGTTGTCTACTGATTTGAATAATTGTGGAGAGCTTTAAAGGCCAATGTCACGAATGCTAATACCCTGGAAAAGTCAAACCATCAAGACTCTTCAAAACACAACAGATCTTTAATGTCCCTTTGCTATGGCTGGAGAATAACCTAACATGTATCTGATAGACCTTTTGGAAAGCCTCTGTTCACATCTCTCGGCCTGGTATGGGTCAACTCTGGTCTGGTTTAATTCTAGGCAACTGCAGCAGCTCACCTTTCATTTTAGGTCGTGGCCTACACTGATTTTTTGATCACTGACTGTGTCTGTGTCTGTGCGTGTATGTTTTGTGTGTTACCATACTTTATCCGAAAGACCTAAATAATAGTGTTATAGTTTTTTTATGAACATAAAGCATTCCAGGAAGACAATATTGCTTATCTACTGAGCTTTAAAACAGATACGAGGCAGGGCACAGAGGCTCACAGGTGCGTTCCCAGCAGTTTGGCAGGCCAAGGTGGGCAGATTTCTTGATGTCAGGAGTTTGAGACGAGCCTGGACAACATGGCAAGATCTCATGTCTAATATCATATGAAAGCTAGCCAGCCTTGGTGGCCCATGCATATTATCCCAAACCCTGGGGACAGAGTTTGCCCTGTATTAAGATTATGCCACTGTGCTCCAGCCTGGGCACCAGAGTGAGACTCTGTCTCAGAAATAAAAACAAATAATAAAATACTAAAATAGATAGGAGAGATCACTGAAGAGAGAAATGAATAAAACTGGGTGGGTATTGTGGCTTATGCCTGGAATCCCAGCACTTTGAGAGTCTGAGGTGGGTGGATCACTTGAGGACAGGAGTTCAAGACCAGCCTGAGCAAATATTGTGAAAACCGGTCTCTACTAAAAATACAAAAAAGGAAAAATAGATAGGATCGGTGTCATATGCCTGCAGTGGCAGCTGCTCAGGAGGCTGTGACTGGACAATTGCTTGAACCCAGGATGGGGAGGTTGTAGTGAGCTGAGATCATGCCACTGCACACCAGCCTAGGCAACAGAGCAGAATTCTGTCTTCAAAAAAAATCAAAGAGAGAAAAAGAGAGAGGGAGGAAGGAAGGAAGGAAGGAAGAAGGGAAGGAACGAAGGTTGGAGGGAGGGAGGGAATAAGGAAGGGAGAGAAGAGAGAATGAAAGGTATAAAACCAACAGGAAATGAATAAAAATAAAAACTTGCCATTTTGCCCATTATCCACATGAATTTTTGAACTATGTTTAAAATAATATTTAGGTCTCTAGTCAACTAACTGAAAGTTTAAAATAAGCTAGTGTATATTGTCAAAATTACTCATGTAACTATGGTATTAACTAACATTCTTGTAGTTTTCAACAACCAAATCAAATTAATGTTTATCATCAAATCACATACTAGTGAGTGCAGGGTAGTCTGTTATGCTGCCTAATCTACACTAAATTAAAAATGAAATCAAATCTGCAAAAGGCTTTACAGTTACTATTACCAGGAAAGACTGTTTTGTTTCCTGACTTGTGGAGGGTTTTATTTCCACAGTGTTGAGGGCTCTGGCAGAAAGCCTTCTTGGTCCAAACTCACCACTTATCATCACAGTATTTATGTGTCAGGCATTAAGGGGAATGAGCATCCAATCCCACTGCTTTTCTGCATTGGTTCCCATGCACAAGCAAATGTGCTGTGTTAGTGACTATCAAATATTCTTACATTTGATCAAGGAAATTTGTGTTTTCCAAACTGTAAAACAAAAATATTACTATCAGTTGTATTTTTATTATTTATTTACTTAGAGGCAGGGTGTTGCTCTGTCATCAGGGTGAATCATACATCACTGTAGTATCAGACTTTTGGGCTCAGAGGCTCCTCCAACAGCAGCCTCCCAAAGTACTGAAATTACAGACCTAAGTCATTGCACTCAGCCTCAAGTTTAGGGATAAAGGCTAAGGAATATATTGTAAACTATGTAAATAAACATAATTGCATGCTCTCTAGAGAGCTGTAAGAAACCCCTGCAAAACTGCCATTGTGGACAAGGCTGCTGACAACAATGTAATGCAAGCAAAGGAGTGGGTCCTTCCCCACTGAGCCTTCAGATGATACCAGAGGCCAGCTTGGCATTTCCACTGCAGCTTTTTGAGAGAACATGAAACATAGGTGTGTGTGTTTGTATGTGTGTTTGTGTGTGTGTGTGTGTGTGTAAGCATACATACAGAACCTGTTGAACAAACTAGGATCACCCACACAATGGAATATGATGTAGCTTTTTGTAGATCTGGTAGAATTCTTCCAAATCTATCAGTTTCTGGGCTTTTTTTTTTTTTGGCTGGTTGGTCACTTATTACTAATGATTCCATTTTGGAAATTGAAATTGGACAGGTTGGAGCTGAGACTGTGTCCACTTACATTCTCTTGTGGAACACAGAATGGCATGCTTGTAATTTTGGCTGTGATGGTTACTGGAAGGTCTCTGCACAGATAGGCTAGCTTTCTGCCAGCAGCAAGAGGGCCTAGGACTGACAATCAGCTCCCTTGATATCTGCTGTTGAACAGTGGGAAGGGCTGGAGCTGAGACTGGGATTCTCTGTTTCTGAATAAAGTCGTGTGCTCTAGAGATTCTAATGCCCCAGTGATTTCCATTAGATATATCAGAAGTGATCTTCCTTCCAGGGGTACCAAGGCTTATTATATAAACGACTTGCCCACTGTGTCCAGGTAGGGCCAGAAACTTCATCCTTCACTACTAAATTGCCTCTGCTTTTCAGCCTGGGGATGGGTGGAGCACACAGGGCTAGGATGGTCAAAAGTATGGCAGCTGGGATTGGGTGGGGTCACATGACCCTTCTGTGGATAATCACCAAGCTGCCTCTTTGTCACAGCCTTGGAATTTTGCAGAGAAAATCACTGTGGGATTTGGCAGTTAGTCAGTGATTTGAGCCTGGCAGACCCATCAACCATGGTTCGTTGCTGCAGAATGATGCTGTTGCTTCCTTTCTCTGACAGTGCACCTCTGCTGGCTGGAATGCAAAGCCACTGGTAAGATTACTGTTATGATCCCTGTAAGCCCCATCCATGTACTTTGTTTCTAACTGACCCCAGTTGTCTGATACCCGCAATGTTTCCCACAGGGTAAGACTAGAGAGAACATCACATGAAGAACTGCAAAATGGAAAAGAAAAGGCTGAATGTACACCTTCAACTCTCTCCTCCCTGAAGAAACTGTGAGTCCAGGGAAATTTTTTGTATGCAACACTATGCTGGCTTGGAGAGGAGAAAAGTATCACATTAAAACTGTTATTTTATCCTATTTGTGTGGCTATTCTTAGTTCTACAGTTGAAGAAGGTGTCTCAGATTCAATCGCAAGTTATGGAATCATTCACTAAGGTGTCCTTACCTAAGGAGAGTTGTGAGTTAAGGTTTTTGTTTTTCAGAGAGGGAGGGAGTTAGTAGAATCACAGAATGCCTATTGTGTCACATCAGACCCCAGAAACAGGCAAGTTGAAAGACTGTTCCAGGCTGAGCACAGTGGCTCACACATGTAACCCCAGAACTTTGGGAAGCTGAGGTGAGCATATCACGAGGTCAGGAGGTGAAGACCATCCTGCCTAACCGGGTGAAATCCCCTGTCTACTAAACATACACACACACACACACACACACACACACACACACACACACACACAAATAGCCAGGCCTGGTGGCATGTGCCTGTAGTACCAGCTACTTGGAATGTTGAGGCAGGAGTATCTCTTGAACCCAGGAGATAGAGGTCAAAGTGAGCTGACATCACGCCACTGCACTCCAACCTGGGTAACAAAGTGAGTCTCAATCTCAAAAAAAAAAAAAAAAAAAATAGCGATCCTAAGGGAGGAGGAGTTTAAAAGGTTGGGGTGCTTCCATGGAGAAGCCGAAAGCTAGAGCAAGCCAAGGGTTGGATTTAAGGAAGAGCTCACGGGACCATTGAAAACCACCTCTTTGTCCTCTATGGAATGAAGGAAATAGTGAATTCTGAGCTCCACTCCTTACTGACATAGGCAAGTTATCAACCAGAGATACATGTCTTAATCTGTTTGTGTTCCTAAAAAAGACTATGAGACTGGGAAATTTATAAAGAAAAGAACTTTCATTGGATCCTGGTTCTGCAGGCTGTAAAAGATGTGTGGTGCCAGCATCTGCATCTGGTGAGAGCCTCACCAGGCTTCCACTCAGGATGGAACAGAAAAGGAAAACAGTCACGTCATGTGTGGAGAGAAGAGAAGGGGAGAGAGAGAAGAGGAGAAGGTATAAGGCTCTTTTCAACAAACTACTTGGATGTGATCTAGACTGTGGCAATAATACGGTGGAAAACTCACTTATTAACCATTGCAAGGCAGCCAGGCCATTTGTGAGGGATCCATCCCCATGACCCAAACAAACACCTCCCACTAGGTGTCATTTACAGTGTGGAGGACCATATTTCAACCTGAGACCTGGAGGAAAAAATGTCCAAACTACATCAATAGGCAAGTTTAAAAATCATGCAGAGTTATTGTAAAACAATCCTTTTTCCTCTTTAGAATCCTGGAACTACAAAATGCTGGGATTCATTACCTTCCAGAGATTGGTAAGTTAGTGTGCAAACTCTTAGGCAGCATACCTGAGAAGTCAAGGCCATAGTTGAGTAGTTCGACTTCTTGGAAGGAAAATTTAGAAGCTCAGTATATTGCTAGAGTGAGTGATGATGAAGACTGATGAGAAATGCCTATGTGCCTGCTCTCAGAGGACCTTGACAGATCCAAAAGTCAAAATTAGAAACAAGATACCTGGGCAAAAGCTATAAAAGTCAAGATAAGGCTGGGTGCAGGCTCACGCCTGTAATCCCAGCTCTTTGGCAGGATGAGGAAGGTGGATGAGCTGAGGTCAGGAGTTTGAGACCAGCCTGACCAACATTGTGAAAACTTGTCTCTACTAAGAAATACAAAAGTTAGCCTGGCATGGTCACAGATGCCAGGAGGCTGAGACAGGGGAATATCCGTTACTCAGGAGGCTGAGACAGGGGAACCACTTGAGCCTGGGAGGCAGAGTTTTCAGTGAGCCGAGATCATGCTATTGCACTCCAGCCTGTGCAGCAGAGCAAGACTCCATCTCAAAATAAAAAAGAAGAAAAAAAGTCAAGACGTTAGATGTACAATCTAAGATCTTCGAGGAACAAGGTGGGAGCTGAGCTTTCTTGACTGCTTAAGATTCAGTAAACCAGGAGGAAACAGTTTTAGAAGTGCTTGAATGTCTACTTAAATCCCTCTTTTATCTTGGAGGTCCTAGGAGAGCTTTGAATGCCAATCTGTGCTAGAATCCAGAGATAGGCAATCATTTCGTTAAGAAGCAGCTGTTAACAGTTGGGGCATTACGTATGTGGCTTAACACTTCAGTCCTCTTAGAGAAGCTGTGAAATAACAGTTCTCTATTGACTCTAGGGTCATGTGTCAGCCACAAATTCTAGAACAAGATCATGATTCAGTTTTTCTTACTTCTTTTTAAGTGAGTATTTTCATAATCCTATGTGCAAGAGTATCTCAACTAGTTTCTGAGTTTATCTCATAGGGAATTGATGTGGGTGTGGCTTTTTATTTGTTGCGTTTGTGGATGGAGGAACAAATTAGAGCCTCCTATTTTATCACCTTGTTGGAGATACCCTTTTAATTTTTTACTTATTTAAAAAAATTTGTACATAACAGTTGTAGATACTTTTGGCATACATGCGATATTTTGATACAAGCAATGTGTACTGGTAAGGAAGGGATCAAAGAGGGAATGGGGGTGGGTTCAATTATAGTTGCTTAGAAGGAATAAGATCTAGTGTTCAGTAGCACAAGATGAGTACATTTAATAATGGTTTATTATATATCTCAAAAGAATTAATAGAGTGAAGGTGGAATGTCTCCCAGATTAGAGTGCATGGCACAATATCGGCTCAATGCAGCCTCAGCCTTCCAGGTTTACACGATTCTCCTGCCTGAGCCTCCCAATTAATTGTAACACACTACAGGTGTGTGCCACCACACCGGGCTAATTTTTATATTTTTGCTAGAGAAGGGATTTCATGGTGTTGGCCAGCCTGGTTTTCAACTCCTGACCTAAAGGTATCTGCAAGCCTCAGCTTCCCAAGTGTTGGAATTAAAGACCTGAGTCATCACACCTGGACAATAAGATACACAAGACTAGGGAGTTGTATCTTTTCACTTCACCCTCACAATCCTATGTTATAGGTGAATGAAAACACAACTTCATAACATGAATAATTCACTTAAAAATCGAAGTTGGTAACTTCTCCCTTTAAAATTATTTGCACCCTTACCTTATAAAAAGTGATGATCTTGTAAAATTTTCTCAAGAAAATACTCCTTCCTTGCAGATTAGTCTGTTAATTGTAAAAATTATGGACTGCAAAACTTCAGGAACTTCATGTGTTTCATTTCTTTAGGTGTATAATCAGGAAAAGTAATTGGTTTAGTTATTTAGGTCCAAATCTTTTTATTTTTAACATTCGATGATTTCTTAAACCTTTAAGCAATCCCGTCTGAAACTTTATGCAGTTATGTTTTATACACTTCATTGTCCCAAAAGTGTGAGGTTTAAAGCATTTCCATTCATATCATCAATTAAATCTGATAGGCTGAGAGTGGTGGCTCATGCCTGTAATTTTAGAATTACACTTTGGGAGTCCAAGGAGGATGGATCAGGATTTTAAAGAGTGGCCTGGCAAACATGGTGAAATGCATTCTGTACTAAAAATACGAAAAATTAGCCAGCTGTGGTGCATACTTATCTAATACCAGTTACTCAGGATGCTGAGGCAGAAGAAGAGCTTGACCCAGAAGGCGGAGTTTGCAGTAAGCCAAGACGGAGCCACTGCATCCCAGCTTGGGCGACAAAGCTACGTTTCATCTCAAAAAAAAAAAAAAAAAAAAAACTGATAAAATCCCAACCATTCTAAATTATTCCTATTTGTAAGAACTTATTACTAAACTGTTATAACAACCACTGCCAAAACTTTCAAGAAAAAATTATCATGAGTACCACCCAAGACAAAACACCTACTTTCCACTATTTAAACTACGAACATTTAATTTCATTATGCTATGCACTTCAGAAACTTAGCTAGTTCAGTTTTGATTTAGGTAAAAAAAAAAAAACAAAAAAGGTTTCATTATCATATCCTCTTTCAGTCACAGAACGCTTCAAGTAGAATGTTCCAGATGTTTTAAACTTTAGTATCAACCACATCTATTTATTTCCTTTGACCTGTACTATTCCTCTAAAAGATAAACGTTTTATGGTGAGGCAGACAGTTTTGTAGTCTTTCTGAAGGCTTCTCAAACATTTTAAGCTTGTAAGTTTTTAAAGAGAAACAGCCTAATTAGAAAACTTGCGCCTCTTGCAAGGGAGATGTAACATATGCCTAATTTTGTATCTATTTATGTTCAAAGAAACAAAGGAAAATGTTCAGCAAACAACAGAATTTACTCTCCTATTGAATTTGCTTTTAAGCATGTGCAGCTAACCAATAACATCAGGAATTTTCTATTACTGTAAAATTTTATTCTGAACATTTTAATGTAGATATTACTTCTAAACAGATAGTTTTCAAATAGCATTAACAAGTATGAAATTACTTTGAAGAAAATTCCTTTTCCTTTGAATACCTCAAAACCTTCATGGAGGAAGTTAGTATCTACCTGTCTCCACAAAGCCCATATGCTTCTTTTAGTAATATGCAGGTAACAATGCAGAAATAACATTTCAATTTTTGATTTGCAAACAAGGTTTGGTATGCAATAACTATTATTTGGAATACTTGCTTTAATATCTGCTTCAGTCTCCTTTTCAGATCGACTTTCCCGACCATCTACTGTAGATGCCACATAACTTCACTTACCATATGCTTCACGACGAGCAGGGTGAACCCTACCCAGAGAAGGTGGATTCCTTTGGTCTTTTCTGCCAGTGTGCTCATGACCACAAAAGCAAAAATCACCGCAGCTTCTTGAGTAACTTTCTTGACTTCTGCCATATCTATCTCGTGTATTGTTATAATCAGAGTGGCTGCTTCCACCATAAGACATCCGAGGCCCTCTTGCAGGTGGTGCACCATGAGAGGTCCCTGCAGGGTTGATAAAATAATATGTTGGACTATATTTAAACACTTTTACTGCCACCACTAAAGGATGAATTAGTTAAAGTGCTATTTGGAAATATCTGCTTTCCTCTGCCCTTGTTGACAGGATAGATATTAATTAAGCCTGCATTGGTCAGAAGGTTTTATTTAAAAGAAGTGTAGGAGTAGTATTTTGAAGCTTAACAAATTTAATTCTGAAGTAAACGTTGAGTCACTTTTTCTGCACATGAAGTTCTCTCCTTCATATCGTTCCCTACGTTTTATACTGTTAGACTACTCAATATTTAAATATGTTATATTGTCCTTTATAATTTTCCTGAGAATTTCATTAAAATAATGATCTGGACTATTACATAAAATTCTTTAATTTAAAAATCCATCCTGGACTCTTACCATATCCCTGAAATTCATTTTTGTAAGAACTTCCACTTGCACAATCAGAATGATCTCTACCACAGGTTTTGTCGTAGCCACCACTATCACTAAATTGAAAAAAATTTTTTTAATGTCAGAATAAACAATTTAAGAAATCTATTTGATAAATCCAGATAATGTTATAGTACCTATATCCTCTAGAGGAATGTTCATCCCGACTAGATTGACCATTATCATGGTATGCATAGCCTCTAGATGGTGGAGCATAATCCCTGGTTTCTTGGGAGCTTGGATGATTTCTGTGTGAGTAAGTTTAAGCAACAAATTTTAAATTTTCAACTTCTACTATCCAACATATAACTAAATTACAACTTAAACACAATTAAATTGCCAAACATCTAAAAAGATATTTCTCCAAATAAAATAGGCAAATGCCCAAAAACACATGGAACAGATACTAATAATCAGTGATTCATAAAATGCATTTCAAATCCAAAATGAGATTCCAGACTTCACACACACACACTAGAATGGCATTACATTTTAAAAAGCAGGAAGTAGCAAGTGTTTGAGAGTATGTAGATAAATTGGAACCCTAATACAATGTTAGCTGGAATGAATAACTTAAGAAATCTTTTTGACAAGTCCAGAAAAAGTTATAGTACCTATATCCTCTAGAGTGATGTTCATCCCGACTAGAATGACCATAATCATGATATGCATAGTCTCTAGATGGTGGAGCATAATCCCTAGTTCTCAGGAGCTTGGATGATTTCTGCGTGCATAAGTTTAAGCAACACATTTTAAATTTTCAACTTCTAGTATCCAAAACGTAACTAAGTTACAACTTAAACAAAATTAAAAGGTCCAAAACCTAAATGGATATTTCTTCAAATAAAATAGGCAAATGCCCAAAAAGCACATGAACAGATACTCACAATCAGTGATTCAGAAAATGCACTTCAAATCCAAAATGAGATACCATAATTCACACACACACACACACACACACACACACACACACTGGAATGGCAATAAAAGCAGGAAATAGCAAGTGTTTGACAGGATGCAGATAAATTGGAACCCTGATACAATGCTAGTTGGAATGGAAAATGATGCAGCTACTATGGAGAAATGTAGTGGTTCCTCAAGAAAACAATATAATTATCATACTACCAAGCAATTCCACTCATATACACCCAGAATTGAATACGTGTACTCAAACAAATATGCGTGCATAGAAATACTGCGGTGGAAACAACCCAAATAAAATAATGAGTTAACAGCTTGTGGAAGGAGTGAAGTGCTATGATGTAAATGAACCTTCAGGACATCATGGAAAAGGAAAGGAGAGAGATACAAAAAGTCGTGTAGTGTTTGAGCCCATTAACATTAAATGTCCACAACAGTAAGTTCAGAGGCAGAACACTGACTGGTGTTTGCTAGCAGCTGAGGGAAGGGAGAAAATGGAAGGAACTGCTTAACTGGTAGTTGGAGTTTTATTTTGGCGTCATGAAAATGTTTTGGAACTCGATGGAGGTAGTTGTTGCATGACATAGAATGTATTAAATGTCACTTAACTGTTTACCTTATAATAATTAATTTTGTTATGTTTATTTCATCATCAAAACAAAAATAATCAACTTTTTAAAATTTTTTCCTTTACCCATCCTTAGCTGCATAACCGTCATCTCTTAGAGACATATGGTCATTTCTCCAGGAAGAGATTGGCTCTCTGAGTGGAGGACCTCCCTAATTCCCTCTTCCATATGATACGGGACCTTTAACATTAAAATGTTGGAACATTATGTAAAGAACACCTAATCTGAAACACTATTTTCTCTTCTCTCAAACAACTTTTTAAAATTATTTCTTCTATGACTCCATTCTTTGTTTCCTAAATTACTAGACAGTCATGACACTGTGAATATTTCTTATGGCTTTGGATAATCCCATGGCTCCCACAAGGCCAGTTCTTCTAACGAAGCTGAAGGCAAACATTAATTCTTAGGTAAAAGTTCATTTGTAATGGTTAAGAACTACTTAGTTACTATTTTCCTTTTCATATGAATTACTGATGACTACAAATGACATAGGGAAAACATGTAAAACCACCAAATCTTCACAATTTTAAAGTTTACATACATTGTCCTTTCTCAGCTGAGGAAGGTAAATTTTCCCACATAGTTCAATCTACCTCACAAACACAAATACTGCTACCTTTGAACGACTGCATGCTAAACTTTTACATGAAAGTTCTCCTTTCTCTCTAAGTGGTTGGCTCTATCTTAAATGTTGACAAATTAAAATGTACTGGTGAAAACTTTCTAATGATAGCCAAGATTTACTTTTACTGCAATAAACAACACTATTAAAGGGGTCATTACAACATCGTTGCTGTTTCAAAATAGAAAAAATTATCCTTTAATATACTCTTCACAGTGCTATTCCTTAAAGGTCAGCCTTTCACCTATGATATGTTCACTAGCTAATTTTCCAATGGAAATGTGTTGGCTTGGGTATCCTGAAGTCAATAAATACCTGACTTCACCAATACTCTACTTATGAAATGTAAAATTGAAAATGTCAGTTTTTAATTTCCTCCATATTAGGATGGAGGACTAAGTAAGAATTTTAATTTGTTCTGCTTACTTTCTTTGCTGAAAACTTCTGTTTCTTGTCTTGCTTTCTTCTGTTCAGTCTGCAATCTTACAATTGTCCTTCTCAAAAATATTACTTCTATTCAATCCTACTGCTCATATCATGTTGCTTAGTACTAAATTCTCTCCTCAAATAATTTCCAACCTTACACTAAGGATATTGTGTTAATGTTTAAACATCCTAGAACAATCTTAATTATTGATTTACAGTTCAGCTAATAACTCGATTTAAAAATTACATGGATTCTGTTATTTGGGGGAAGATCTTAAATCCCTTACAAGACCTCTTGCAGCCACGTCGCCCATTGTTTCTACCTTGAAACTTCTTTTTTTATTTCTGGGCCCAAAATATTTGCCCAGATTTGCTCATGGCTGCTTCCTCCCCAGTGTTCCAAAGTCATCCAAAATTCCTTAAACTCTTTATTCACCTTGAAAATCTAAGAACCTCCTTTATTGGCCTTCTCAACATTTATGTGCACATAACATTCGTATTTATTTTTACACAACAAAATATGTGAGATTAAGTAGTTTAGAAATAACATTGGCTGGGTGTGGTGTCTCACACCAGTAATCCCAACACTTTGGGAGGCCGAGGCAGGTGGTTCATGAGAGGAAGAGATAGAGACCATCCTGGCCAACAGGGTGAAACCCTCTCTCGCTCAAAGTAGCAAAATTAGGTGGGCATGGTGGCGTGGCCTGTAGGCAGGAGAATCAGTTGAACCCAGGAGGCAGAGGTTGCAGTGAGCCAAGATCGACCCACTGCAATCCAGCCTGTTGACACAGTGAGACTCCGTCTTAAAAAACAAACAGACAAAAACTCTACACAAATTACCTGCTCTTTTGCTTGAAAACTAGGGGGAAAAAGGAAATTATCATAGATTACTATACAGAAGTCAAAATTATCTCCAGAGTTACCACAAAGCCATGAACCAAAAGCTACTCTTGGTTTCTACCACAGCTTGAAATACTAATTTATAAGAGTGAATAAAAATGTGCTTTCTGCTATGTGCCAGGAAATGTGCTAGATGTAACAGAAATAAAAGCAACTAGGAAGACTTAAATATGCACTATATACAATTTCACAATCAATAGATTCATACATGGTACAGCAAGTACAAAATACCTACAATACGCAATGAGGAAGAAAATATGAAATCTAAGTGGTTTTTGAAACATAAATTGATATTTTTGAGACACACACGGGGAAGGATAATTCTTAAGAAGTCCAAAAAAGCATTTTGGGGATAGCATAAAGAGGAACAGAGGCTAAAAACAGATTGAGATAATGTTATTTATCATTTTTTTTAATTTGCTATATTTTTTTGCTATAGAGTCTTGCTCTGTTGCCAGCCTGAAGGGCAGTGGCATGATCTCAGCTCACTACAACCTCCGCCTCACAGGTTCAACTGATTCCCCTGCCTCGGCCTACCAAGTAGCTGCAGCTACAGGCACACACCACCACTCCCGGTGGATTTTTTGTATTTTAGTAGAGGCAGGGTTTCACCATGTTGGCCATGATGGTTTCATTCTCCTGACATCATGATATGCCTGCCTTGGCCTCCCAAAGTGCTGGGATTACAGGCTTTAATAAAAAGTGCACATAAATACAATGGCGCCTTAGCACCATCTCCCACAACTTGCCCAAATTTCAGACATGTCCGACAGTTAAAGGTAGAATCCTCAAGAAAAATCAATGAGTTTAACAAAAATGAATTTCTTAAAAGGACTAATATCACACTGCTCCCACCAAGCCCAGCCTGATTAGGATCATGTTATAAAGCAAAAAAGTTCTGAAGGGCCCAGAATGGAATGAACTTGACACAATGTAAAGGAATTCAACAGTTAACAGAACTACATAAAAGTTTAAAGCTTTAGTAAATACACAATCCGTAGATTTAAGACTCAATAGGACAACAGACCAATGTTTGGATCAAAACAAATCCTCAAACACACTGGGGAAATGAGTAATTAGGTATTCATGTTACATACATCACTCTGGTGACAGGAAAAAAACGTCCTCAGGAGAAAAGAGCAAGGATGGGGAAAAAATGCCAGTTACTTCTTGTGTTATCCAACTTCAATGTTCTCCTATTTTTTTCTATTTTCAAGTACTTAACACTTCCTTAAATGTAAAGGTCTTATTTAAACCCACTTTCTCAAAAATATATTTTCAGAAAATGGGAGAGAATCTTTCCTTCTTGTGAGTCTGTCTAGATGTCTATCCACAGTTTGTCTGTGCTCTAGAAGTATTTCCATGAATTGGAAGTAATTGCGTTAATGGCATGTAATAAAGGTTGACTTATTCCTTTCATGTACATGAGGGTCCCTTATAAGTTTTAAAGCTCTTCAAAACCTTTGAAGATCTATTTACACTCATATTGAAATACAAACATAGAAAAAGGTTACCATATATTAATTTATATAAGGTTAATTCCAATACCCTTCCAACTACAGTTGAATGTATATGGCACAAAGAAGAGGATGTCTTCATATGGCATTCTACTATCTTCAAAAGTTACGTAATTCTAAAAAGACCTAGAAATACTGTTAACTGAAGAAGAGAGTTAGAATATTATTAATGAGGGACTCTACCTCTCCATTCATATCTTTGGCAGTATTCTTAGCATCTGCAGGGTTCTCAAAAGTAATAAATGCAAAGCCTCTGGATTTGCTGGTTCGATCCTTTATCAAAAGAACTAAAATATATGAAAACATTTTACATTGATATAATGGACTCGTCAAGGTACTAACCAACTAAAAGTTACATCAAATCAAAAATAATTGCATTTCCCATCACTAGTATTATACTTGATACTGGTCACCCCTATAGTCAGCCTATTTTGTTCCAGTTTGTTCCCTAACTCCACAACACGTTTAGTTTTCCTTATTTTCGTTTCTAAGTAGTAGGTGATCCTTACCACAGATCCTTAACCTGCTACTATGAGAATTTTCCAAATATCAAATAGATAACTTCAAAATAAGAGTTTAAAAACAATAAGGCATTTTAATGTAGGTATACAATGAACTTTGAAAAAACATGTTTTTTCAAAACATATATATAACAGACATATTTTAAATATACATATTGAAATATACATATGAAAATACACACACACACACACACACACACACACACGCACACACGGTTTTAAGGGTTACCTTCTGATATGGGACCATGTTTCTCAAATACTGCTTTAAGCATCTTTTCATTGGTTTCCCTATTGAGGCCACCAATGAAAAGCTTGCCCGGATGATCTGCTTCTACCATTGTGCTGCAAATGGTCAAAGAAAAATCTATATTTAGATAAAAATAAATAAGCTAAAAAGATAAAATTTTATTACGTACCGTGTTGAAAACTCAAGTGAAATTCCCTTTCAGAGCCTGACATCTTTTTTAGTACTTCTTACTTTAAATACAAAAATCAATTCAAGATGGATTAAAGACTTAAACGTTAGACCTAAAACCATAAAAACCCTAGAAGAAAACCTAGGCAATACCATTCAGGACATAGGCATGGGCAAGGACTTCATGTCTAAAACACCAAAAGCAATGGCAACACAAGACAAAATTGACAAATGGGATCTAATTAAACTAAAGAGCTTCTGTACAGCAAAAGAAACTACCATCAGAGTGAACAAGCAACCTACAAAATGGGAGAAAATTTTTGCAACCTACTCATCCGACAAAGGGCTAATATCCAGAATCTACAATGAACTCAAAGACATTTACAAGAAAAAAACAAACAACCCCATCCAAAAGTGGGCAAAGGACATGAACAGACAGTTCTCAAAAGAAGACATTTATGCAGCGAAAAAACACATGAGAAAATGCTCATCATCGCTGGCCATCAGAGCAATGCAAATCAAAACCACAATGAGATACCATCTCACACCATTAGAATGGCAATCATTAAAAAGTCAGGAAACAACAGGTGCTGGACAGGATGTGGAGAAATAGGAACACTTTTACACTGTTGGTGGGACTGTAAACTAGTTCAACCATTGTGGAAGTCAGTGTGGCGATTCCTCAGGGATCTAGAACTAGAAATACCATTTGACCCAGCCATCCCATTACTAGGTATATACACAAAGGACTATAAATCATGCTGCTATAAAGACACATGCACACGTATGTTTACTGCGGCACTATTCATAATAGCAAAGACTTGGATCCAACCCAAATGTCCAACAATGATAGACTGGATTAAGAAAATGTGGCACATATACACCATGGAATACTATGCAGCCAAAAAAATGATGAGTTCATGTCCTTTGTAGGGACATGGATGAAATTGGAAATCATCATTCTCAGTAAACTATCGCAAGAACAAAAAACCAAACACCGCATATTCTCACTCACAGGTGGGAACTGAACAATGAGATCACATGGACACAGGAAGGGGGAACATCACATTCTGGGGACTGTTGTGGGGTAGGGGGAGGGGAGAGGGATAGCATTGGGAGATATACCTAATGCTAGATCACCAGTTAGTGGGTGCAGTGCACCAGCGTGGCACATGTATACATATGTAACTAACCTGCACAATGTGCACATGTACCCTAAAACTTAAAGTATAATAATAAAAGAAAAAAAAGAAAAAGAAATAAATAAATATGTAAAATTTCTAACATACAGAGCAAAGGGGGCACTGACTTCATGGATAAATGCTGCATTTTAATATGGACCTGACAAAATCTCATTTCTAAAACTTAGATAAGAAAAGCTATTGTAATTTTCCTAAGTTGTAATGTGAAGGAGTGCCCCATTTAAATGATTTTATTTGAAAACTATATATTTATGAGGTACAGTGTGAGGTTTTGTGTATTTTCTTTCTTGAGATGTATATCCCCTGTTGCCAAAATGCACTGCTCATTGCCGCCTCCTCCACCCAGCCTCAACTGATCTTCCCATATCTCAGCTTCCCAAGTAGCTGGTACTACCGGGGCTTTTTACCAGAGCTGGGAAATTTTTTGTGTTTTTTTTTAAATTGACATGCGTTTCCCCATATTGCCCAAGCCAGTCTCCAAATCCTGGGTTCAAGTGATTTGCTGGCTTGGGACTATTAGAGTGATGGCATTTCAAGGGTGAACCACCACGCCCAGCGGGATATGTGGATAAAAGATTAAATCAAGGTAATTAAAATGTTCTTGGGGGAGAACACTTAAAATATCTTACCATCTTTAAGTGATTTGAAATATACAATAGGTCAAAGATCCCCAAACCCTGGCCTTCAACCCATACCTATCTGTGGCCTGATTGTGATGCCGGAGGATGACCTGTAATACCTGTCTGTGGAGAATGTAACGCCTGAGGATGACCTGAGGTGGTACACTTTTATCCGGAAACCATCCTCCCTACTCCCTCGCTGGCCCTCCCTGTCCCCGTGACAGCCTCACTGCCCCACCTGGCCTCTGTCACATTGCTCCTACCGGAAGACCCGCCCCACCACGTGCCCCTCGGAGACCTGCCGCCAGTCCCCACTCCCAAACGTGTCCACCTCGCCGCCTTCTTCCCCTGCGCAACCCTTGTCTGAGGAAAAACTGGCTTCCACTAAACCAGTCCCCGATGCGAAAATGGCAATAGATTAAAGGAGTCCATTATGTTACCCAGGCTGGTCTCCAACTCCTGACCTGAAGCCATCCTCCTACCTCCACTTCCCAAAATGCTAGGATTACAGGACTAAGTCCGTGTGCCGGGTTAATGGAATAACTTAAGCGCATCTATTTTGTTCCCGTTTTAGGCTATCTAACTCCATTTGTCTGGATTACACCTACTTATTCGGTTTAAATTATTTATGGTGCCCGGGATACATGAAACATGTTTCAAATACTGTCATGCAACGAAGGAGACAATTACAGGCTTTACAGAGGCAAACTGAAACTGAGATTATTTACGGCCCCAGACTTCTACATAAACTAACGTAATACAATTTATGTCAAAATCTGGTAATTCCCGTCAAGCAAATCAGACATGTGACATGCGCTGACTAAAAGTACAAGTTTTTAATAGCCTTGGTTAAGTATATTGCCTGTATTTTGAATAATGACCACATTCACAGAGAAAACCCTCTGGAATAAAAAGTGCACATGGCGCCTTAGCACCATCTCCCACAACTTGCCCACATGTCGGACATATCCGACAGTTAAAGGTAGAATCCTCAAGAAAATTAATGAGTTTAACAAAAATGAGTTTCTTAACAGCACTAAGGAGTTCTCTCCCCACTGTCTCCTCCTATAATTCAACACCCTCACATGGAAAACCCATCCCCTTTTACAGATAAAATCGCAAAACTTTTCTTTCTGTTCTTATCAAGAGACCAACGTGTCCAGAGAAACAGAAAATACACGTGCTTTTCAGCAGGACAAACAGCCTCAGGGTCGCCCGGCTCTCATGTCGTATGCATCCGGCTTTGGGACACCACGGGGCCAACTGCGGGAAGGACAGCTGGAACTGGCCTGAGGGGGAAGGACGCCAGAAGCCGTGCCCGGAAATCTCGCCTACCTCCAGCGGCCAATCATTGCGAGGGCGGGGGGCGTCGACCAGTTATTGCGAGGACTGTAGGCGTCTTACCAGGCACCCTGCCCCTAGTTGGCAGGCAGCTCCATCCTCCCGCGGTAAGCCTCCTCTGAGAAGCTGCTTGTGCCTGGCGGCGGAGGATTCCGACACACGGGGACTGTAAGCCCTTTGGCATTGTGGGCATAGAAGACCTACACCCTAACTGGCATCCTGAGTGTGGCAAGACATTAACCCACAGGGAACACATGAAACATCTCACTTCATTAGGCAGGTTAGGCTGATGGTACTAAATACTGCAGATCCAGAGGGGAGAGAGAAGAACCAGGCGAGGACGCCGCAGCTGCGGTGGCTTGGAGGGGAGTGGGGCAGGGCGGGTGCCTGGGAGAAAAGTCGACGGGTAAGTTGCTGGGGTGGAATTCGTCTGCACCAGAAGCTGAAACCCCACAAGGACTCTATCAGGTCTAGGCAAACACAGACTCCGAGTTCCATGCTTCCTCCCTGAGGATGCTGTACTCACAGGGGCGTTCCAAAGGACCTCTCATCCTGTGCCCTTGGGCACACGGGAGGCCAGCCGCCATGGTCGCCAATGCGATAACCCGTGTGCACTGCCTCGCTGGCACAGATCCTCCCGCAAGCGCAGCAGTGGCCGTCGTGCCTGCCAGTGAGGCTCTGGAAGCCCAGGGCCTCGGCCTCCGACTCCAGGGCTACTGTGTACAGCTAACCCTGCTGGGTATCTGGGCCCCATGGTGAGTGTGGCGGGCTGTGGGCCCTGCGGGGCTCCCCAGGAACCCTGTATCCACGTGGGTGTGGCACATGTTTCTCAGAAGGGCAAGGCCCAGGGGCCCTTCCGGGAGCTTCCTCTAGAGTCTA
This sequence comes from Pan paniscus, assembly GCF_029289425.2. Lineage (NCBI taxonomy): Eukaryota > Metazoa > Chordata > Mammalia > Primates > Hominidae > Pan > Pan paniscus. The sequence goes on along the minus strand of NC_073273.2, from coordinate 25,854,222 downwards.
GGGGTGCCAAGGACATGAGATGGGCAGTGTAGGCCTTAGTCTGTGGGAGCCTCAAGGAGGGCACCATGTTAAGGGGGAGGTGCTGCAGGAGAGGGCAGCCTGTGCGCAGAGCAGGGAGGCAACCCTGGGGGAGGAGGCATGCTAGTGGCTAGTGGGGGACGACATCATGACAGAGATAGAGGTGGTGGCCAAGGAGGAGGCCAATGTGGAGCGGCAGCAGGAGGACCCGCAGGCACAGCTTGGCCCTGGCCCCAGGACGCCCCGGCCAGCAACCAACTCGCTGGAAGTCCTTCACTTGGAGCTGGGCTCCAGTCAATGTCCCAGGCTGCAGCGCATCCACGGCTTCTGGGCCAGAGCCATATCCTTGCAGCTGCCCATTCGGGATGGCTGACAGCAGTGGGTGGGCGCCGAGCTCTCAGGAGCGGGGTTGGGGGAAACAAGGTGGAAGGCACCGGGGCTCAGCCAGGATTCAGGACATGGGGGACAACGAGGGGAACCAAGGACAGATTCGTGCAGATAGAAGGGCAACTTAATTGAGGGCACCCTGAGGGCACGTTATAGGGACAGGAAGCCAAGCACAGCACTCACAAGGGAGAATAGCACCTCAAAGGACCCTTCATAAACAGCAGAAAGTTGAAGGACACATTTCACTGGGAAAATCCCTGGAGGAAGGGGAATCTGCGCGCCCAGGCCAGCCATGGAAATACCCCTGCTCCCGGTACCTGTGTCCAGCAGGCTTATCCTAGAAACACAAGGTGCTCAATACTCGGGTTCACCGTGCACGGGGCTGCTGTCCTCTGCAAGGCAGGCACCAGCTCCCCAGACACGATTTCTTCCCTCTGCCGGCGCTGCATCCAAGGATGTTTAGGCCCTGAGCATATACAACCTCCCGTGAAACCACTAGAGTCTCATGGAGAGAGCCAGGCACAGCCCTGCAGCTACTTCTACCCACAGCGGTTCCCTCGGGTGGACACGCCCACCCCTCAGTGAGACCAGGAGAAGAGGACAGCGCACACACGGACAGCAGCAGAGCCTGTCCAGCACCCAGCACATGAGGGCCTCCCGCAGCTCAGGAACCCTGAGCAAGTAGCTGCCTCACACCACAACACCCCGCCGGCAATCCCCTCCCCACTTTTTCTGTGCCTGTCCCTGGTCAGAGCAGGCTGTCTTGGCCTGCCTCCACCTGCCGCCAAGACCACCACAGCTGCGAAGGTGCCCCCCAACACCAGACAGAGGACCAGGAAGGGAGGGTGCCAGACCAAAGGCCTGCGGGGTAGCCCTGCCCCACACTCTCCGTGCTCTTGCAAAGTTGCAGGGTGTTTCTCTGTGAGAGGTGACAGCGTGCTGGCAGTCCTCACAGCCCTCGCTCGCTCTCCGTGCCTCCTCTGCCTGGGCTCCCACTTTGGCGGCACTTGAGGAGCCCTTTGGCCCACCACTGCACTGTGGGAGCCCCTTTCTGGGCTGGCCAAGGCCGTAGCCGGCTCCCTCAGCTTGCAGGGAGATATGGAGGGAGAGGCGCGAGCGGGAACCCGGGCTGCGCGCGGCGCTTGCGGGCCAGCTGGAGTTCCAGGTGGGCGTGGGCTTGGCGGGCCCTGCCCTCGGAGCAGCCTGCCGGCCCTGCCAGCCGCGTGCAATCAGGGGCTTAGCACCCGGGCCAGCGGCTGCGGAGGGTGTACTGGGTCCTCCAGCAGTACCAGCCCACCGGCGCTGTGCTCAATTTCTCGCCGGGCCTTAGCTGCCTTTCCGCGGGGCAGGGGTCCATACCGGCAGCCCTCCATGCCTGAGCCCCCCACCCCCTCCGTGGGCTCCTGTGCGGCCCGAGCCTCCCTGAGGAGCGCCGCCCCCTACTCCACGGCGCCCAGTCTCATCGACCACCCAAGGTCTGAGGAGTGCGAGCGCATGGCGTGGGACTGGTAGGCAGCTCCACCTGCAGCCCCAGTGCGGGATCCACTGGGTGAAGCCTGCTAGGCTCCTGAGTCTGGTGGGGACATGGAGAACCTTTATATATAGCTCAGGGATTGTAAATACACCAATCGACACTCTGTATCTAACTCAAGGTTTGTACACACACCAATCAGCACCCTGTGTCTAGCTCAGGGTTTGTGAGTGCACCAACTGACACTCTGTATCTAGCTGCTCTGGTGGGGCCTTGGAGAACCTTTATGTCTAGCTGAGGGATTGTAAATACACCAATTGGCACTCTGTATCTAGCTCAAGGTTTGTAAACACACCAATCAGCACCCTGTGTTTAGCTCAAGGTTTGTGAATGCACCAATCAACACTCTGTATCTAGCTACTCTGGTAGGGCCTTGGAGAACCTTTGTGTCCATACTCTGTATCTAACTAATCTGATGGGGACATGGAGAACCTTTGTATCTAGCTCAGGGATTGTAAACGCACCAATCAGTGCTCTGTCAAAAGAGGCCACTCGGCCCTACCAATCAGCAGGATGTGGATGGGGCCAGATAAGACAATAAAAGCAGGCTGCCCAAGCCAGCATTGGCAACCCTCTCGGGTCCCTTTCCACACTGTGGCAGCTTTGTTCTTTCATTCTTTGCAATAAATCTTGCTACTGCTCACTCTTTGGGCCCACACTTGCTTTTATGAGCTGTAACACTCACCGCGAAGGTCTGCAGCTTCACTCCTGAGCCAGCGAGACCAAGAGCCCACTGGGAGGAATGAACAACTCCAGACGCGCTGCCTTAAGAGCTGTAACACTCACCGCAAAGGTCTGCAGCTTCACTCCTGAGCCAGCGAGACCACGAAGCCACTAGAAGGAAGAAACTCCGAACACATCCGAACATCAGGAGGAACAAACTCCAGACGCGCCACCTTAAGAGCTGTAACACTTACCGTGAGGGTCCGCGGCTTCATTCTTGAAGTCAGTGAGATCAAGAACCCACCAATTCTGGACACACCTGCACGCTCACCTAATCATCTGGTGGCTCCTTGACCAGAGGCAGATTGTGCGTCACACCCAGGTGTTGGTTGGCCGGGATCACAAACGATGATGAAGTCAGACCTGCTAAGCTACATGATGGATTTGCAGGTCAGGCTAAGGAGCCTGGGTCTGCGGGAGGGGTCCGTTGTCTGGGTCAGGGTGAGATCCCCCTCGGACCCGGGGTGTCTCAGTGGGAGAGCTAGGAAGGGGAAATACATGCTTCACTCCAGCTAGCAGGTCACCTCAGCCCAGCTACATGAAATGGTCTTTTGAGTTCGTCTTCTTTCTCCATCTTGGCCAGGTAAGGGGAGGAACTCAGCCATCCCAGGTACCGACGGTAGGACGAAGTTTTCCTTTTGTCACAACCTTTATTTCCACAATGAAGTGATCGTTCAGGAGTATTGCCTTGGACTCCTCAGTAAGGGGTGCCTCCCAGCATGGTAGGGAAGCTGATGTGTGGGAGGGTAGGTCTGTCATGAACCTTTCTGACTTCTCTCTTTCCAGGATACAGGATGTCTCATTCCACTGCAGTCCAGTGGTTGTGGGATCATGAAGGTCAAGCCTCCAGCTGCAGGCGCTACACTTTCTACCTGAGCTTCTACGGTCGGTTGGCTGACCATGACTGCCCAGGTTCTGGCAGGATTCCTGAGATGGGTGCCACAGTGGGACATCATGGGAAAGAACCTTGCCTTGGCCTCTGGGGAACTGACTTTGAGCCATGACCTGACCTGTCCTGTACCCACTTCTGCAGTACCCCAGATCATCAGCCAGAGCCTGCCATACTCAGGATGCCAGTTAGGGTGTTGCTCTTCCATGCCCACAATTCCAAAGGGCTCACAGTCCACGTGTGCCAGGCTCAATCCCCTGCAGTACTTCCCCAGAGAGGGAGGCCATTAGAGAGGGAACAGAGAGGAGGCCAGTTGAGTGGTCTAGGGCTGGGGACTGAGAGGCCTTTGATTCCTGGAGTTGTGCCCCACGTGGAGAATCCAAGCCTCAGGGAGGTGACTGCAGTGAGCAATCCCACGCCATCCATGGGCTGTTGGAGAAATGACCATCAGGGAACTGTAACATCCTCATTGCAGGATTGGGGCACCTTAAGTCACCTAAGAGGCATAAGTGTCTAAGGTCGGAGGGTGAGAAGCAAGTCTCAAGGGGTAGCTGTCTCATCAAACTTAGAGGGCTCCCTTCCCTGCCCTGAGGCTGGCTACCACTTGAGACTCAGTTTGGGCTCAGCCAGGGCCCTCTCGCCCTCCGGGCAGATGTCCCCCCGAGGCAGATGTCCTCCCAAAATGGCTCTCTGAGGCCCATCGTTTTCTGTTACAATGACCCGAGGGTCCCCTGACATGCTTTCTCCCCTCTGCCATCGTCACTCACACTGCCCTGCTCCCCAGGGACAAGAGAGGCCCCTGCACAGGGAATCTGGAAGACCACACTGGGCTCACAGGGGAGGAAATGTAAAGAGATTGCACAATGGCTGGGACCTTTGCTGTTTGTCCAGGGAGGGGAACTGGCTGGGATTTAAGGCCTATCTGAGTAGTGGTTTGGACACCCAGTGTTACTTATCATGATGAAGACCTGCTTTTTCACATCCCCTAATATTAATATGGAAGTTATTTTCTTAGAATAGTGAAACAATGAGTACAAAGAAACAGTGTTTGTTCTGATTCATATGGAAATGCTGCAGACGCGTCCATTTTCCATTACAATTCTTATGTGAGAATTGAAGTGTATATTGAGTTTTAGGATACATTTTGATTGTTCTACTCCTGGCAAATTTTGTGGTCATGTTTGCAATGTAGAGCCATAGAATCCAGAACATTTTTGAGTGACTTTCAGCTTCTTTTAGGGTACTTAATTGTACGTTTTTATTTTCTCACCCTGTGGTTCTCTTCAGTTTATTATTTGAACTTTATATGCAAGCTGATAAATTTGTTTTCTTATTTGTCTCTTGTGGAAATTTGTTTTAAATGACATTATTTTCTGTTAGATATGTGAGTTTGACTGTGAGTACTTTTTCTAGTACAAATTTTTTATTTTCATTTGTTAGTTTTGTGTGTTTCTGTGTGCGTGCATGTGTGTGTGTGTGTGTGTGTGTGTGTGTGTGTGTGTGTGTGTGTTTAGAAGGAGTCTTGCTCTGTCACCCAGGCTGGAGTGAAGTGGCAGGATCTTGGCTCACCTCAACCTCCGCCTGCCAGCTTCAAGCGATTCCCCTGCCTCAGCCTCCTGTAACAGAAAACGATAGGCCTCGGAGAGCCATTTTGTGAGGACATAGAGATGGGCCTCGGGGGGACATCCGTGTGGAGGGCGAGAGGGCCGTGGCTGAGCCCAAACCGAGCCTCAAATGGTAGCTCCTCAAGTGGAGCTGGGATTACAGGCACATACCACCATGTCCAGCTAATTTTTGTATTTTTAGTTAAGACTGGGTTTCATCATATATGCCAGGCTGATCTCCCACTCCTGACCTCAAGTGATCCACCCACCTTGTCCTGCCAAAATGCTGGGCTTACAGATGCAGGCCACCATGCCTGGCCTCACTTATGTGTTTATGTTTTTGAAGCCTCCCTCTATTTTCTTCATGGACACATATTTTAGAGTTATTGAAATAATATATTTTATTTATTTACTCAATACTTTAGTAGGATTTTAAAGGTAATGTTTTTATTCACTAAATGCAGTATTATGAATAGGTTAAAACCTTGTGTAGTATTGCCATTCTCTCTTTCATAAATTCTTCAAGAACTCTGATACTGTTTTTCCCCCACCTGAGGAGAACATGTAGATAGTTACAATAAATTGTGTGAGTGGGTATGAGAACATAATTTGAAGGCCGGGCAGGATGGCTCACACCTGTAATCCCCACATTTTGGGAGGCCAAGACTGGTGGATTACCAGGTGTCAGAAGTTCAAGACCAACGTGGTCAACATGGTGAAACCCCATCTCTACTAAATATTCAAAAATTAGCTGGGTGTGGTGGCAGGTGCCTGTAATCCCAGCTACTCGGGAGGCTGAGGCAGGAGAATCGGTTGAAGCCAGGAGGCAGAGGTTGCAGTGAGCCAAGATTGCACAACTGCACTCCAGCCCGGGCCACAGGAGTAAAACATTGTCTCCACTGTCCCAACACCCCCCAAAAAGCTTCAAATTTACATAATTTTCTTAAAATCCAGCATAATTTTATTTTTATTGTAGTCATCACGGTCAGACATTGTTTATTTTGGAAAAGTGATTACCAAAATCTGAAAAATCGAGGCCTGATGAAAATATTTAAATTAAACACATTCCAGACGCCCAAATCTGAAAAGCAAAGGTGTTTCTGATATAATAGCCCAAATTCTGCATTTCCTCTCTATTGGACAGTGTAATATTGCACATATGAAAAACAAATGTAGTGTTAAATAAAAAGTAGTGGAATTAAGAGGAGTCATTGCTTAGTGAATTAAAACAACACACAAATTGAGAAGAAAAGACAGTGATAGAAAATACCTTGTCTGTTGATTTAATTCACAATAATTTTCATTTTTGTCTATTAGCATTAAATAGTACCATTAACATAATATCATTTTGTATATTGTCTTCTAACATGTAAGTGGTTTTTATTTTGTATATTTGGAAACCTGATCAAAGATTCTTTATACATTTTATTTTTTCCCAAATTTGCTACCTAATAGCTACCTAGTGCTAGTTGCCTGAATAGCTCTCACTAAGTAGTTTGTCTTTTCCTATTAATTTTAATATGAACTTGGTGTGTATTTTGTTGGCATCTTTACTAAATCTACAGGTGTTGAAGTTGTTCAGATTTCAGTCATGGATCCTCTTGGGTTTTCTCAAGGCTAAAACACCCTTTCTATGCTGACCATTAAGAAATTCCCAACTTCCGGCCAGATCTTTGTTCTGCCTTCAGACTTGGCATATCCAACTGCATGCCTTACATCTCCACATACCAAAACCAGACCTTCATTTCATGCCCAAAACATGTTTCCTCGTACAGTATTCCACTATTTCAGAAATTCGCAGCACCAAATACCCTGTATTTCAAGCTAGGAATGTAGAGGATGATCCTTGAGGCAGCCTTTTCTCAATGACTCTTCATCATTTACATCCAACTCTTCACAGGTTGTGTGTCCTCTCCGAGAATTACATAGTCTTAGTAAATAAAGAATGGCCACTAAGTAACCTTCAATCATCCACTGTTGTTTGAATTCATGTCAGTTTCTTTACAGAACAGCTGGAGCTCTGCAATGTCAATGTTGGAGTAAGTACTATTATCTGCCAGTATTACTATTTTATTTATCATGAGATAAATGTCCCTTAAAAATGCCCACACAAAGCTATACGAAGTAACACAATTAAATGATGTCTTTTTTTACGGATAAGTACAAGGCAAATAGAATCAATTGTTATAATATGATCCTTACAACTACACACACAGGTCCTAGATATTTTGGACCCCACTTCATACATCTGAAATTTGAGTCTCAAAATAATTAACTTCTCTTAAAGTCTAATTTCAGATTACAAAACTACCTCTTTCCACAATATTTTGCTATCTCCCTTTAAGAACCAGCTGGGGAATCATTAAGAATTAAAAAAAGTCATTTTCTTCAACATCTCCTAGCTGAGCCAAAATCTAAATTTTCTGTGGAGATGTTGTTATGTGCAATTTCGCCAAAACTTTTGCAACTTTATCCACAGTTATGCTTCAGTGGCCTACCTGTCATCCAATACCTGCACACCTGCTTTAACACAGGAAAATTTGGAAGTTAATACAAGTATTAAGTCTTATCATTGTAGACAATGACATATGAAGACACTTTCCAATCTTCCTTGAATATATGATATTCAAAATGTCAGTACAGTCTCCGAATTGTCAATGTAATCTTAGTAGCAGTGGAACATTTACAGAAGGTAATTTTGTGAGAGTGGTCCAATATTTTTGTTAAATACTGCTATTTTATAACCATAAATAGCATTAACTGACCCATGGTGTATAGCTAGAAACATGTTTCTAAAGAAAATATTCAGAAATAGGTTTCATGTATTTTGCTAAATTGCAAACTAACAGGTTAATTAATACCGCGAAGTGCTAGATAGTTGGAGTAGTATTTACCAAGAATGAAAAAGAATATAGGGCCATATGACTTGAGAAGGCTGGAGTTAGGAAAAGATAAGGTATTTACTCCTGATTCCTAGCTTGATGTTCTTTGTGTGGTTTTTTTTTTTTTTTTCTTTTTTGGTTCGTTTTTTGTTTGTTTGTTTGTTTGCTTGTTTCTTTGTCATTGCTGTTTTACGTTCTCTTATGTGTCAGATCAGAGTTTCATAAACATCCCCAAATAATTTCGTGGGTCATAAAATATATATCTAGATACTTCTAGCTATTTTCCTTCAAAATCTTGGTACAATAATCTGAAATGAGACCTAGAGAACCTGTAATTCTCACAAGTATGCTAAGTGATTATTGCCAAAATGACAATTGTGAAATATTTAGAAAACCATCTAGGAGCCAGGTAATCAATTTTAATAATTGATTCTTACTTAAGGGTAAAGGATTTTGTTGAAATGACTATTTAAATGCAACTTTTATTAAAAAGATAGAATTGAGCACTTCCGTGCTTTCTAATTAGTATCTTTAAAGTATGTTTTCCTAAAGTGGCAAAATTATATTTTCATTTGAAGTCAGCATTATGGCCACAAATGACTTCTGAGTGAGCTTTTTGAAAATCTTCAGATCATAAATTCTAAAAATTATCTTGGGTGTTTATAAAACTCCAGAAAATGACTAAGACAATATAAATAAAAATACCAGCATCCAAAATAATCAAAATAAGTCTTACAAATATACAAGAAAACATATATACAATCTAGCCCAGTAGAAGAAAGCAGTACAGGTAAATAGTTAGATCCTTTTTAGAATGGAATAAAGTCAAATGACCAAGGAAAAATGGCTAGATGCTTGAGCTCATTAGTAATCCAGGGACGTAAATCAAAACCACATTGGGTACCAACTTTTGTTCATTAGCTTGGCAACTATTAAAATAATAATACTGAGTGCAGTCAAGAATGTAAGGAATGGTAATTTTTTTCCATCAATCCACAGGACTCTCTAGTGACATTTATTGAAATTAGGGTGACTAAAACCTTTATTGTCCCAATAGAAAGTTTTTTGAGGATAAAAGAGTACTAACATATATAAAATCATTTATTATTTAATTTATTGTTTTATCAATTTATTATTTATTTCCTTATAGTCAAATAGTTTTTACTATATCAATAGATCTATGAAATAGTTATCTTCCAACTATTTTTGAAAATCAAATGCTTTCAAAAATTTAAAACCACAATTACATATCTTGATGCAAAACAGAAAAATAACTTCTTTACATTGTTATTTAAATATTAGAAATAGTAGGCAGAATAATAATTCTGGAACATATTTATGTGAATTAATCTGTTTCTTAACAATAATTATCCATAGTTCTTTTCTGGAAAATGCATATCTTTTAATTTTATATTGACGTTTAAATGAAGTTACTTGCAAGCTTTTCCAAAATTGCTGCTTCTTGTCACCAATAAAAGTCATCGACAATGTTTAGTTTTTTAACTGAACATGAAAAACTATTTATCACATTGTTCAATGTTTTATTTCTGGAACAATAAGATTTCAACAGCTTTATTTTGGTTCCAATGATTGATGAAAAATTCAAACCATTTTTTCATTTAATTTTCTGTTTGAAGCGTCTAAATGGCATTAATCAATGCTTTTGGAATTTCTTCGGGAGTTAATGGAGTTAACATACTAACAACTACTCATGCATATTTCTTAACTGCAGAAAAATTAAAATTAAAAAATATACACAATTGATTTTAAAAAATAGCAATGTGATGTAAATAAAAAGCCAAGTATCGCAGAATTATATGCTTAATTTTTTTCCAAATTCACATATTAAACCTGTTGAAATGTCATCTTCAGGCATAGTTTTCTTAATATAACTAAGTGTTTCCTTCTGAAATAGCAGCTGGTTTTTCCCCTCAATCCTCTATATTCTGGATTTCAGGATATCACTTTTAGCCTTGTGGTCCCAACATGGACTACAAGGCTTTACGATTACACCATGACACTTTTCAACCCATAATTTAATTGAAAGGGAAATTGTTTTTATTAATAATTTAAGTAATTAAATCATTTAATTAAATAGTTTAATTAATTAAATAGTTTAATTAATCATTTAATTAATTAGTTTAATTAATTAAAACTATTAATAGGGAATAGTTTTTAATTAAATATGTAGTTGCATTTTTTTAGGTCATTGCTGCTGAAACAGATTTTTTAAAAAATAGTCGTTAGCAAACAGCCCATAAATAAATAGTTGTAGGGTATATGAGAAATGACAAAACCACTGTGGCCAGACCAATTAACAACTCTCTGTGTGCTAAGCTGCTGTTTCCAGTACATAATTTACATATACCTAACCTATTATTTCCTTCATTTTCCCCAAACCTACCATATGATGATCTGGGAGTGTCATTAAGTGGACCACATACAAAACAAACAAACAAACAAACAAAAACTATGTCAAATACTTCTCCCATCACCAGGCAAGATTGGAGGAAACTACCCATCCCTAGGCACCATGTACTCGTGCATATTGATTTATTATTACTCACTCTGCTGCATGCTTCCTTGAAAAAGTAGCAGAATCGATGTTTTGTGGGAACTGTGTCAGGAAAATGAAGTTGATTTTCAGATTTGTCTCCCCACTAAAGTCATCATTCTGTTAACATTTTATTTTTCTCACATACTGATAGAGGCCTCACAATAGCTATAATTATTAAACAAAATGAACATTTAACACACTTGCTGGTTCTAATCAATGTAACATAATAGTACTTCATTAAAAATGAGAAATCTAAGACAAGTGCTAAGCCAATTAGCATGGATGAAAAATATTAATAAAGTGGTAGTGCAGGGGGCTAATGAGAATATTTCATCCCCTCAAAGTTAAAATGGTACACACACTGCAGTCCAGCCATTCTTCTAATGTATTCATTAGAAATTCTCACACCTGTGTATTCGGAGGCATAGGGAAGGTTTTTCATTGTAGCATTTCAATAAACACATCGTGGAACATGAGAATTCAGTAGACTGAGAACTATGCCATCAATAATGGCAGCTCTCACCAAGAATGTTAACAAAAAATATGCGAAATAATACACACCTGATAATATTCACATAAATATTAAAAATTTACAAAGCACCAGTATTATTTACAAATAAATATTTTAATAAATTTAAAAAATACAAAGGTAATAACAAGTTCATGATAATGGTGCCTCTGGAAATGGAAGAAAGGAAACAAGCCTGAGGGCATATATTCCAATTACAACCAGAGGTCATGTAAATAGAACAGGGAATGTATCAATAGCTGTTATTTTTAAGTGGGGTTAGTTGGTATTTTTTATATTATTTTGTATTTGTATATATTTTTTAAATTTTACTCAAAAACAAATTAATTTTATGATGAATAATATACCATTTACATTGGAATCATCTTGTGAACTAATTGCTTTAAAACTCCCCCGTCCCCATTGTCACTTCCAAGGAATTAAAAAAATTAAAAATTAGAATGTGGTATTTTTAAAAGAAAAATATTTTACAAGTATGAAATAAAATGTTACCAGCACATCACATTTTTTGACTGATTATCCATGTAAAATCATGTAGTAGGAGAAGAGAGAAGGACAGGCAGAATTTCACGTATTAGTACAGGAAATAATTGAATGTTTATTTCAGATACCTTCTTAAGACATACTAGTGGCCAAGAAACATAACAAAAGTGCTCAACATCACTGATCATCAGAGAAATCCAAATCAAACTCACAATAAGATACCAGTCAGAATGACTATTTTTATTAAAAAGCCAAAATAATAATCATAAGAATAATATATGCGGGCAAGGTTGCAGGGAAAAAGGAACTCATACACTGGTGGTGAGAATGTTCAGTCACAGTGGAAAGCAGTTTGGGGATTTCTAAAAGAACTAACAATAGAACTACCATTTCATCCAGCAATCCTATTACTATGTATATGCTCAATAGAAAATAAATCATTAAAGCTATCAAAAAGACACTTGAATTCTCATATTCATCACCATAGTGAAGACATGGAGTCAACCTAGGAGCTCATCCACGGTGGACGGGATGAAGAAAATGTAGTACATATGAACCCTGGAATTGTACACAGCTATAAGAAGAAAAAATCACGTCCTTTGAAGAAACATGGATGCAACTGGAGGCCATTAACCTAAGCAAATTAATGAAGAAACGGAATATCAAATATAGAATATTCTCACATATGAATAGGAACTAAAACTTGGGTGCACACAGAAATAAAGATAAGAACATTAGACACTGGGGACTCCAAAGTGAGGACAGAGGGAGAGGGGCAGGGGCTGAAAATCTTCCTATTGGTTTCAAGGTTCCCTACCTGGGTGATGGGATCAATAGAAGACTAAACGTCAGCATCACACAATATACCTTTGTAACAAGCCTGCACATGTACTCTCTGAATTTATAATAAAAATGGAAATAAAAGTAAAATAAATTATTAAATGAAATAATATATTACATTATAGAATGGACCTTATTTCAGTGATACATAACTGAAACATGCTAATAAAATGGGATGGCTACCTTTGTGCAAATTAACTAGACTTTAGTTGCACTAATTAAGAGAGCAATAGCTGAGACAATCAAACGATAATAGACAAGTTATAATTGATGTCAAAATTCTACCTTATTATATTACCTTCGAAATCATATCCAAAGTTTCCTTCTAGTTTGAGAAACCTCTCTCTACATATATATAGAACAAAGATTGCTTTTGCAGATTAGCATGATTTTAATAGAGCAAATTTCGTCTTCGAATTTCATAAGCACCTTCCAATCCATAAGACACTGTTAGAAAAAACTGTCAATCAGGCTAGACACACATTTCAAAGAGCCTATGAGGTTGCAAATCACTTATGCCTCACTCTCGTGTTACCAAGATAATGCAAAGCACTTATATAGTGTTTCTTAGCTTGAAAGAGCCTAGGAACTTTAATTAATTAATCCTTAGACGACCCAGTGAGAGAGTGATAAGAAGCCCCTTGAAGAGATCATTTAACTATATAATTCACACTTGCTTAAATGTAATTCAGCATATGTGCCGTGTTGTGTTTCCCTGCTTTCTATTTCAATCTTCAGAGAAATAATATTTATGTGTGACTATATCATGCATAGGCATCTATTATGAATAAAATTATGTAGACTGCACTCTGACTGCCACTAAAAGCTAACAGATATATGTACGTCCAACACATAAAATACATCTGGTACATTCTGCTGTATTTTCTTTTCTTATTCATTTCATATCTCATTTTCAGGTATTTCAGAGTGGACTTCTCAGATTTGAATAGGCTGAAACTTTTTAAATGAGGAATATACAATTCTCTTGTTAATTTTTATAATTAGTTTTTTGGAAAGTGTATTAAAACTAAATGTTTATAATTATGCTGAATATAAAAGAATATCATATGTGAATGCTTCACCCAAATGAAAGACTATTTAACTATTCTATTTAGAATTCTCTCTAGTAGGATTTCCTTCTCTGTAGGTAGCTGGCTACAGGAGTCTACCAAAACAAATCTATTTCTGCAGTAAATACCAACACTGGCTTACTCAGGAAAGCACTCTTTCAGGCTGCAAAACACAATACATCTTTTCCCTGAGCAGGATAAATTCTTATACAGTTTTACTGTTCAACTAAAATGTCAATTAAAGTTAATCATTTCCCTTTTTACTACAAAGAGAATCTCATTACTTTCTAATTACTTGCCCGAAATCTATTCTCTATAACTATCTAAAATTACATAGACATACACACATTCATACAAAAGAAACAGTACAACTGGACGACCAACCAATGTGTACACGTGCTCTGTTTTAGAAAAGTTTCTACTGTACTATTTACAGTAAGGTTATAGTTGTAATTCAATCAATGACCTATTTTAAATGAGTGCCTAGAACATCACTGGGGAAAGTGTGTACAATGCAAGAAACATTTCCCTATGCATACACTTTATTTGTAAATATGTTTATACTGTATAGTTAAAATGGTTAACTTTGTTGTCAAAGATTGATACTGGCTAAAGTTTTGTTTCTTAATATATTCTTCTTTAATTTTTTCCAGTATATTTTGAAATGTCTTTCATATATTTACTCTAATTTCATCTGGGAATAGATAGCCAAAGATAAATGGAGAAAACCATTTTTTTCCTATAAATTTATCATCTCCTGAGTGTCAAACTTGTCATGAAAGGAGAGATGCATCCGCTGCTCCTACTTTAGGACCAGGCTTTCCACCAATAGATTATAAATGTGAAAATATCTGGCTACTTAAAGCCACTGTTCTGCAGAAAACACTATTACAGTCTGAGATTGAACCCTAAGAATTGGCCTTGGGAACTTTGAGACTCTGGTCAACTAATTTATAAGCTAATTTCTAAGGGTGTTCTCTGTTGCAAGAGTTATTGACTCTTTAGTCAAACACTCTATCATGGAAAAATCTAACCTAGTGGGCCGTTTCGTCATGAGATGGTAATAAATAATAATAAAAATATTCCTGGAATGCAGATAGCCAGAAATATAGGTCTTCAAGGAACAGTCCTCTCAGTAACAATGTGAAAGTTTGTCTGAATTTCCATTTCCACATTATGATAATTATGCCACATTATGTAGCAATTCTGTAAATTATTTCTGGTTTTGAAAAACTTTACTCTTGAATGTGGATTTACGTTTAAAAGATAATATTGTTTCATAGGACCATTTGCATGTATAAATTATGCATCATTTTATGGGAGCTCATACATGGACATCTCATACAGAGCAAATGATGAGACAGATGTGTGAGATGCATTAGGGTGGTTGAAGAAGAAGCACTGTTTCCACTCTCTGGGTCTCTAATTTCCAATAAGACAAACTACAAAATAATTACAAATAAGAGTTTAAAGAAGAATGACTCAATTTCTTGCGTCTGATTGCTGTTTTGTATCCTATAAAAACTTTATGCTCTATCTAAGACTTGAAATGTTTTAAACATTAGATGTTGGTCTTCAGGACACCAAGTGGAAGCCAGGGGACACATGCAGTTGCTGCCTGGGGGATCTTGTCTAACGGAAGAAGTCAGTAACAGGCAGCTGAATGGGCAGTGGGCCAGTGCCAGGTGTTTAGCTGAGACTTGTATACGTTTTTTCAGAAATTCCCAGAAGTATTTGACAGAAATGAAACTGGTTTACCAATGCTCTTTAAAAAAATCAGCTAAAGAACATCCTATAGTGTCCTGAAGAGAAAAATGAGCAAGGCACATAATTTGAGATAGCAAAAATACTAGGTGACTGCAGGAGCATAGAAAATCTCAGGCAGCTGTTTCACATGACTAGCAAAATACACTATTAAAATAGTTGCATAAACTAGGAGTTGGTAACACTGGGGAAAACCAAGATGTGGGCAAAGCTGGCTGGGAACAACTGGACTCAACATGGTGATGAATTTCAGCTAGGTTTCACCTTGGAGAAAATAGCAAAAAAGTCACTGCTACTACCATGCAGCAGAGCAACTGATCAAAGGCAGCAACTGCCTAACTATGGCTGGTTCACATGTGAAAAATAGACATCCCTTACTTACTTTTTATGTTATCTGAAGTAAAAACATTCCTTACTGATACAACGTTTCATTTTCTTCCTTATTCTCCACGATTTTCTTTCTTCTCATATTACTTATAGCTTGTAACTTATTTTGTCAAATATATGCAATGAGATAACACTGCAGTATTACAGAAAGCAGACTGCATGGGAAACAGACTCATATTGAAACGGGAAGAAGTCCCTAATCCCCTCTCCCGCGGGGCGTGCAATGAGGACAGGTTGTGGGGATTTGATCCCAGGCAGTGTCTAGGGGTGAATGTTTACAGCTCCTGAATCCCCAGAGGGCATGTGTTACATGGTCCATTCGTCGGTGGCTTGTGTTAGTCAGCTCCATCAGACATCCTGACTTACTGCAAAGACAGAAGGCTATCTGAATCCCGGGGTTTATGGCCTTGGTGTACCTGAAGAATTGGCTCACACGTGGGCTTGGAGAATAAGTGCAAGGTTTCATTAAGTAGAGGTTGTCAGCAGATAGATGGGGACCCAGAAGGGAGATGGAGCGGGAACGCAGTTTTCCCTTGGAATGGGACAGGTCAGCGCTCTCCTCCCACAGCTCCACGAAACTCGGTGTTCTTCTGCGGTGGATGGCCTGCAGCCTCAGTCTCTGTGCTCTCCTTCCTCCGGTGTCTTCTCGAGGTCCAGTTGCTGTGACTTTTTCTGCTAATGGTCCCTCTAGACGTCCAGCTGCTAGGATCACTGCCTGCTAGGATCTGGGGGTTTCTTATATCACAGGATGGAGGTGTGGCAGGATGGAGGTGTGGCAGGCCAGGGTGGTCTTGGGAAATGCAACATTTGGGCAAGAAAACAGAAGTGCCGTCCTCACCTAGGTCAGTGAGCACAGGCCTGAGGGTGGAGCCCAAGCCAAGGAACACGCCCTGCTCTACCCAGCACTTCCCTGTCCCCCTTCCACATCAATATATTTTATTTAAATCTCCAAAAATAGCACCCAAATCCTTTAGAGAAGACAACTGCAGAAAATGGCATTAGAAGAGCCAGTCTGGGATTATGGTCACTACATGGAAAACGGAAACACACGCAGTGTTTCCTGCAGGCCGTGGAATCACTGCTGAAACGTATCCCCTGCTGAGAAGGACAGGGAAACAAACTGGCTTCTCTCATGTTCTTGTTCTCTAATCTCTGCAGTGTCACCCCTTGACTGAACTGAAACAGGAAGTAATTTTTATGGGAGCCTAGGAACCATGCCTCACAGGGGCCAGGCCTCTCTATTACAGAACAGTGCCAGGAGAGGTGATTGACCTCTGTGGTATCTGTGGGCATATAAACCCAGGAGCACACACAAAGGAAGATCAGAGAAAAATATACTATCAAAGGGTCAAGAGAGGAGCAGTCTGAGGAATGACTCATGCATGATATTTGTGAAAAGACCAAAAAGTAAAACGGAGCTTATGAGGTAGTAAACTAAGAAGAACATAGAGAAAAACAGGCAAAATCGTAAAGTCAAGGGTATTTACCTTTCCTTTTAGGATTTTTAAAATCCCTTCCAGAACGCTTTTCCCAATATCTTTTATTCATTGATTCATTCAAGAAATATTTATGGTCTAAGAATTGGGCAGATGGCATCATATGCACTGTTAGTACTTCTATCATTGACAGAAAGAATGTTTCTTTTCTCCCACAATGTTTTTCTCCTAAACATTCTTCTTGCAAATTGGTATTCTTACAGATCCTGTTCTTTGTTCCTGCCCTAAGAAGCTTCCCCACACCTGTCTTAACCCAGTTAAGAACTTCTTTCCTCTCCAACTAAGTTATTAAGTTTTACACGTTGTAACACTTGCACAGTACATTGCAATTATTGTTCTTCTCTTCATTCTCCAATTAAGCTATGAATGTTTTGAAGGAAAAGGCTATAAAGACAATGACTTGACATTTGTCAGTAATTATTTCACAAACGATTGTTAGATATTTGTACATAATATTCTAACATATTTATCTTGATTTTTGGAAAACAATATAAGCCATTTTCTCTGCCCATTCCCCATGAACTGCTCAATTTTAAACAATGTCTATGCTCTTGGAGCAATTATACAAACTTTCAAAAAACACCTGAAAGTGTTTTTGTTTTGCTTTGTTTTGTTGTATTATTTTTTAGAGACAAATTCTTGCCTGGTGAAGTGCAGTGTGCCTTGACTGCTCACTGCAACCTTGAACTTCTGAGTAACTAGAAAAGATGCGTGTCATGATGCCCTGTTTAATTAATTAATTACTTTTGTAGAGTTAGGTCTTGCTAGGTTACCTGTGCAGGTCTCCAACTCTCAGCCTGAAGCAGTCCTCCCTTCTCAGCCTCTCAATTATTGGGATTCCAGGCATGAACCACTGGACTTCAAAGAGGAAATTTTAGATTTTAGAATATTGTAATATGTTATACTTAATTTTTTTTCAAGTTTGCTGTTGCAGTGGCACTTGAGAATAATTATTTCTTATGGTGAAAGTGTGATTTCTTGTATCTAGTCATCTACTTTTAAAATCTTTATTCTGTTTACTTAAACCCTAATAACTGGTAGTCAGCTCAGCTGAAAACGGATTCCATGGGTGTTTTGTGTTGAGGTTATTAAGACAAGTGTAGAGAGATATTAAAGGCAAAAGACATTTACTTTGTATATAAAACACTTATCTTTTTATTATGGCCATATATTTGAATAATTATAATAGGCATTTGATATGAGAAGGATTATGTATTGCTTAGTATATCTCAGGTGTTGTCTAGGCAAATGTATATTTCTTGAGTCATATTATCCCATTGTAGAGTATTGTGAGCTAAGTACAGTTACCTTCCCACTTTACAGATACACTGAAAGTTATCTAGGCATTCACAGTTCATAGGAAGATTAAAACAAGCTGATAGAAATATCAGTTATACAACAGAGTAAGAACTCATTTTTTTCTTGCAAATAGTGAAACATTTGTTTGTTTTAAATAAAAGAGGTACTGGGGAGAATGAAAATGGTAATATTACACACCACTTAAGTTGCCTCCCTAGAGGCACAAATATACACTTGAGCACATGATTGGGATGTCATGTTGCCAGTATTGTTTAGATTTCTCTGCTTTGAAACATTTATGCTAAGGCTTCATCCTTGCAGATAGGGCATCATATATGGTATGGGTAGTTTTTAAAAATACCTTGAAATGCATATTTTAATAACCAATTTTCCAACTTTGTTTTAATCAGGGGTCGATGATATGTGGCACTCCTAGTAAGTAAATGAATGTTTGAAGTGCTGTGAGTTATTTTAGCAATTGCTCAGTTTACCATTTAAGTTATCAAAGATCTTTACTTGTGCAATATCATAAAAATGTGGGACATTAAAAATTAATAACAGAATTTATGTAACTAAAAGCTGCCATCTAATATGATATTTTTCAGTAAGATGACAGCAGCAATTACGCTGAAAAATAGTCATTCCCATAGTTTGAGCCATTATAGCAATTTCCACCTGGGGATTTCACAGTCAGATTCCAGTTCTGGACAACAGTGACTAACGTAACGGTTATTAATGAGAAGAGATTTTGAGACGTGTAGCTGTGTTTAGATGTCAGTGCCTTGAAGTGATGGATTTGGCATATTAGTAAGAAAGACTGCTTTGGACTGGATAATAAGAAACATATTGAATTGTCTTTCTTGTCCTCTATAGCATGAAAAGTCAGTCAGAGATACAGAAACCATGGAACATTTCACAGCATGGCCTACATTTCACTTCACTTTTATCCTTTTAACCATGCACAAAGTTTATTAAATATGCAAAGTAGGAATGCTATAGGAAGAAAGAGCAGTCGTCAGAGGTCACAATCCACAGCAAGGTGACAGTCTCTTGTGGATCGCACCCTAAGTGCTAATTAGAGTGAGAATCTACTTTCAGGTTGCCAGCATGGAACAAGGAAAATGAAGCTATCAGCAGTTAACATTATTGTATTAATTGAAATGAATGCTGACAGAGATTTTGTTGGCTTTACAACAAATTGAATATGGATAATGTAACCGCTTATCAAATTCCACGCATATAAAATTGTGGATTAATTAAAAAATCACACAACCCATATATTTTGGGTATCTCATATAAATTTCTATGTACATGTGCAAACTTGCAGTGTGCAAATATGTGTCTACATCTAAACATGTACAACTGCATTGACCAACAGTTAGAAAGTTAGAAATTATTCTCCCATTTTACCATTTCCTTTCCTTGAAGTTTGTCACAAATATAATTTTTCCATCTGTTCGAAGCCTACTCTCTGGAGGCGTGTAATTTATGGATACAGTAAAGCCATAAAATAATACAGGGTTTGTATCAGACAAAACAATAACACTCGTGTTATAAAAGATCCATTGTGAGAAGAAAGTTATACTTCACATTACTACAAATACAGAAGTATGCTTTCATCAAAAGCTGAAATCAGTCAATATAATTTGTTTTTAATGTTTTACTTAAAATAATTTTAAAAGGATTACTCAAGTAGACAAACAGTATTGGTAATAAATAATGTTGAAGAATTCCCTTTAATTTGTTGATTAAACTGTAAGTAAAACACTAAAAAGTACTATGTAATGTAGTTTAATGAAGATTCTTTATGGTTTTCATAAAATAAATAGTCTCAATGGAATATTTTAAGATTGAGAAAGTTCCATATATCATTGTATTGTACTTTCACTTTATTATTTGCTTGCATGTCATAACTGATGGAAATAAAAATATTTATGTTTACACATATGCAAAAAGTGGATTTTTGTCTATGTTTTCTAGTGAGACAAAGTTACCAATAATTTCATCTGTATGGGAAAATTTTTACAAGCCCAAAGTTCTTAACTTTCTTTTCTTTTGACGTTTCATATTTCAGCCTAGGTATGAGATGGAATTGACTGTGGTCATTCTTTGATTTCACTGTGATTACTGAGTTTCTGATACAGTGTTAGGAATGTATAGACTTTAAAGCTTGCTTTCTTCTTCTTCTTCTTCGTCTCCCTTTGGACCTGTATATGTGATTTCTGCAGTAATGTGCATCGTTATCTGACATACAGTTGCTGAAAGATACAAGCATAAATATAATTCTTAGTTTCAGTGAATCTTTAGGAACAGACAAGTAAAACTGAAAGATAATTATGGTATGAATGTTAGTAAACTGTTTATCACAGAGGTACAATAAGGGTGAAAATAAATTTAAAAATACATGCCTCATCCAACACATGAGGTAGTAAAAATGAAAAATTTAATTTGACATAAAGAGCCATTTCAAAGTTATGGTTATTTCTGGTGAGAGCTAGTAGCTCAGAAACCATGAGGAAGTCCTGCAAAGCCACATGATGGATTTGCAGGTCAGGATGGGAAGCCTGGGTCTTGGGGAGGGTTCCAAGGTCCTGGTCAGGTTGAGGTCCTCCTGGGGCTCGGGGACGTCTCAGTGGGAGAGCTGGGAAGGGGAAATGCATGCTTCACCCCAGCTAGCAGGCCACCTCAGCCCACCTAGATGAAACTGTCCCTTGACTATCCTCTTTCTCCTTCTTGGACAGGCAGGTGGAGGAACTCAGCCATCCTGAGTACTGGTGGAAGGATGAAGTTTGCCTTTCATCGCAACATTTACTTCCACAATGAAGTGATCCTTAAGGAGTACTGCATTGGAATTCTTAATAAGGAGTGCCTCCCCGCATGGTAGAGGGTGTGGTATGTGGGAAGCTAGGTCTGGCATGAGCCTTCCCAACTCCTCTCGCTCCAGGATAGAGGGTGACTGGCTCCACTGTGTCCAGTGGTTCTAGGGTCATGCAGGTGAAGGCCCCAGTTTCAGGCAGGACACACCTAACTGAGTTTCTTCAGCTGGTTGGCTGATGGTGACTGCCCAGGGTATGACGGGTTGCTGAGGTGGGGTGGTGGTGGGGCATCATGGGAAGGGACCTTGTTGGTCATTGCTTGGCGTTGGAGGAATTGGCTTTGAACCAGAACCTGACCTGTCATGACCACTTTGCCCAGTTCCCCAGATCATCAGCCAGGGCCCGTGGCTCAGTCTCATGCAGCACTACCCAAGGGAGTTAGGCCCTCAGAGAGGGAACAGAGAGGAGGCTGGGGAGCAGCCCAGGGCTGGGGGATGAGAGGCCTGTGGGTCCTGGAGCTAGGACACACATAGCGAAGCCAAGGCTCAGGGAGGAGACTGTGGTAAGCAAACTCAGACCATGCATGGGCTGGGGGAGAAAGGCCCGTCAGGGAACTGTAGTACCCACATTTCAGGATTGGGGAACCCTAAGCCCCTCAAGAGGCATAAGTAACTAAGATCAGTGGGTGAGAAGCCAGGCTCAAGGGATAGCTGCCTCACCATCCCTTGCTAGCTTCCTTCTCTGCCCTGAGGCCTGCTACCACCTGAGGCTCAGTTTGGACTCAACCAGGGTGCTCTCACCCTCCACACAGGTGCCCACCTGAGGCCCGTCTAGGTCTACATCCTCCCAGAATGGCTCTCCCAGGCCTGTCAAGTTCCATTTCCATGACTCCAGCCTCCCCAGATGTGCTTTCTCCCTTCTGCCATCCTCATTCTCCCAGCCCCTGCCCACCCCTAGAAAAGACAGGCCACCACACAGGGAATCTGGAGGACCGCACAGGGCTCACAGGGCCGAAAATGTGAAGAGATGGCAAAATGGAAGGGGACCTTCTGTGTGTGTCCAGGAAGGCAATCTGGCTGGATATTAAGGCCCACCTCACTATTGGTGATGACACCCAGCGTTTCTTGGCCCTGAGCATGTGCACACAAACACACACATTGTCCATGGCATTGACGTCAATACTACCTAACTGATCCTCAGATTCTATACAACCCCTATAAAAATATCAGTGACCCATTCTTCATAGAAAAACAATCTGAGAATCCTAAATTTGCTATGAAATGGCAGAAGATCCTGAAGACTCAGAGCAATCCAGTACAAAGTTCAAAGCTGGAGGCATCATAGTACCTAACTTCACAATATACTACAAAGTTTTATGTATCGAAATAGAACAGCACTGGCAGAAAAGCAGAGACATGAGCTAATGAAAAGCAACAGGGGACCAGGACTAAGTCACTGCATTTACAGCACATGACCTTTTCCCAAAAAAGCAAGAACGCCCAATGCAAAATTAAGTATCTTCTATAAACTAGGTTGGGGAAAACCTGAATATCCACATAAAGGATTTTACAAGTAGATTATTTCTCACCAAACTCCATTGTCAGACCTGCGATGATAAAAGTACCAGAAGAAATCACAAGGAGGAAGTTGCATGACATCCATGTGGGCAATGAGGGTCTCAAAGTGACTGCAAGAGCACAGTAAACACCATCAAAAATAGAGAATGGAGTTATATCAAACTAAAGTGCTTCGGCACACCAAAGGAAACTAAACAGAGGGAAGGAACATCCTACAGGATGGGAGAAATTATTGGATTACCATACGTCCGTTAGTGGGTGAATATTTACAATACATAAGGAACTCCAACAACTCAATAGCATGAAAACAAATGGGCTAAGGAGGTGAATACTCGTTTGTGAAACTAAGACAAACAATTTCGCAAAAGACACACTAAAAAGCACTCATCATCCCTAATCCATCAGAAAAATCAAACCACAATGAGATTTCATCTCACTTCAGTCAGAATGCTTATTATCCAAAAGACAAAAACAAAAACAAAAAACAAACAAACAAAAAAACAAAACTCATTTCTGCTAAGGATGCAGAGAAAAGGAAATCATTGCACACTTTTAATGAGAATGTAAATTAGTGCAGGCATTACAAGAAGTTTTATGGATTTTATTAAGTATAGAATCGCTGGGCGTGGTGGCTCACGCCTGTAATCCCAGCACTTTGGGAGGCCGAGGGGGGTGGATCACGAGGTCAGGAGGTAGAGACCATCCTGGCTAACACGGTGAAACCCCGTCTCTACTAAAAATACAAAAAATTAGCCGGGCGTGGTGACGGGCGCCTGTAGTCCCAGTTGCTCGGGAGGCTGAGGCAGGAGAAAGGCATGAACCTGGGAGGCGGAGCTTGCAGTGCGCCAAGATCGCGCCACTGCACTCTAGCCGGGGCGACAGAGCGAGACTCCATCTCAAGAATAAAAATGAAAAAAGAGTCTCCAGAAATCTACAAGTAGAACCACCCACCATATGATCCAGCAAATCAGAATACCGGGGCACACGCAGAGGTACACAAATCAGTATGCTGAAGCGGTGCGTGCACCCATGCAATTATTGCTGCACTCTTCACAGTTTCGCTATGGCCAAGATACGGAAGCAACTTGAGTGTCCCTCAATTGATGAGTGGATAAAAAAATAGGGCACATAAACACAATGGAAAAATGCGCTGCATTGTCAAAGAAGGAAATCCTGCCAGTTGTGACAATGTGTGTGAATCTGGTGAATGTGTGCATGCCATTTTGTTAAATGACATAAGCCAGTTATCAGAAAGGCAAATAGCCCACTACCTCGTTCCTATATGAAATCTAAAAGCAGATCTCACAGAAGTAGCGACTCCAATGGTTGGGGTGGTGTTTAGTGAAGAGGGTATACTGAGGAGATGTTGGATCAAGAACACATATTTCTAGTTAGAAAGGAGGAATTGGTTAAAAACCTTTTCTGCAGCATGCTGACTTTAACTAGGGATAACACATTCTTTCTCTAATAAATGTAAGATGGGGCATATCACGTTTTATCACCTCAAAACGACAAGTGTGTGAGGTCATGCATGTGTTGATTACTTTCCACTATTTAAACTAGGAACATTTAATTTCATTATGCTATGCACTTGAGAAACTCCGCTGGTACACTTTTGATTTAGGTTAAAAAAGAAAGTTTTCATTACCGTTATCCCCCTTCAGTCACAGAATGCTTCAAGTAGAATGTTCCAGATGTCTTAAACTTTAGTATCAACCACATGTAATTACATCCTTTCACCTGTACTATTCCTCTAAAAAAATAAACGTTTTATGGTGATGCAGATAATTTTGTAGTCCTTCTAAAGACTTCTGAAACATTTTAAGCTTGTAAATTTTTAAAGAGAAAGAGCCTAATTAGAAAACTTGTGCAGCTTGCAAGGGAGATGTAATATATGCCTAATTTTGTTTCCATTTGTGTTCAAAGAAACAAAGAAAAATGTTCAACAAACAACACAATTTACTCTCGTATTGTATTTGCTTTTAAGCATGTATAGCTGAGCAATAACATCAGGCATTTTGCATTACATGTAACAATGTATTCTGAAAATTTTAATATAGATATTACATCTAAACAGATAGTTTTCAAATAGCATTAACAAGTACGAAATTACTTGAAAACCATTCCTTTTCCTTTGAATTCCTCAAAAACTTCATGGAGGAAGTTATTATCTACTTCTCTCCACAAAACCAACATGTTTCTTTCAGTAATATACAGGTAACAATGCAGAAATAACATTTCAATTTTCAATTTGCAAACAAGGTTTGGTATGCAATAACCATTATTTTGGATACTTGCTTTAATATCTGCTTCAGTCTCCTTTTTCAGGTTGACTTTCCCCACTATCTCCTATAGATGCCACTTAACTTGACCTACGATATGCTACATGAGGAGCAGGGTGCACCCTATCCAGAGAAGGTGTATTCCTTCAGTCTTTTCTGCCAAAGTGCTCATGACCACACGAATAAAAATCACTGCAACTGCTTGAGTAACTCTCCCGACTTCTGCCATATCTATCTCGAGTATTGTTATAATCGTGATAGCTGCTTCCACCATAAGACATCCCAGGTCCTTGTGCAGGTGGTGCACCATGAGAGGTCCCAGCAGAGTTGATAAAATAATATGTTGGGCTACATTTAAACATTTTTACTGCTATCACTAAAGCATGAACTAATTAAAGTACTATTTGGAAATATCTGCTTTCCTCTGCCTTTGTTGACAGGATAATAATTAAGCCTGAAATAGTAGAAGGTTTTATTTAAAATAAGTGTAAGAGTAGTATTTTGAAGCTTGACAAGTTTAATTCTAAGGTAAATGTTGAGTCACATTTTCTGAACATGAACTGAAGTTCTCACTTTCATATCGTTCCCTATATTTTATACTGTTAAGAATACTCATTATTGAAGCACGTTATATTTGTTCTTTATAATTTTCCTTAGAATTTCGTGTAAATAATGATCTGATCTATTAAATGTAATTCTATAATTTACAAATCCATCCTGGACCATTACCATATCTCTGAAATGCATCTCTGTAAGAACTTCCACTTACTCATTGAGAAAGATCTCTACCACAGGCCTCAGAGTAGCCACCACGATCACTAAATTGAAAAAAAAAATAATAAAAAAGTGTTCTTAATGGCAGAAAGAACAATTTAAGAAATCAATTTAATAAATCCAGATAACATTATAGTACTTATATCCTGTAGAGGAATGTTCATCCTGACTAGAATGACCATAATCACAGTATGCATAGCCTCTAGGTGGTGGAGCATAATCCCTAGCTTCTCAGGAACTTGGATGATGTCTGTGTGCATGAGTTTAAGCAACAAATTTTAAATTTTTAAATTCTAGTATCCAAAAATATATCTAAATAACAACTTAAACACAATTAAATTGCCAAACATCTAAATAGCTATTTCTCCAATAAAATAGGCAAATGCCCAGAAAGCACATGGAACAGATACTCATAATCAGTGATTCAGAAAATGTATTTCGAATCCACAACGAGATACCATACTTCACACACACACACACACACACACACACACACACACACACACACACACACACACTGGAATGGCAGTAAAAGCAGGAAATACCAAGTGTTTGAGGGGATGTAGATAAACTGGAACCCTGATACAATACTTGTTGGAATGGAAAATGATGCAACTTCTATGGAGAAATGTGGTGGTTCCTCAAGAAAACAAACATAATTATCATAGAACCAAGCAATTCCACTTATATACATACCCAGAATCGAATAAGTGTACTCAAACAAATATTGGTGCATAGAAACACTGTGGTGGAAACACCCCAAATAAAATAATGGGTTAACAGTTTGTGGAAGGAGTGAAGTGCTGCAATGTAAATGAACCTTCGAAACATCATGCAAAGGGAAAAGAGACAGATGCAAAAAGTCATGTAGTGTTTGAGCCCATTAACATTAAGTACCCACAACAGATAAATTCAGAGGTGGAACACTGACTGGTGTTTGCTAGCAGCTGAGGGAAGGGAGAAAATGGAAGGAACTGCTTAACTGGTAGTTGGAGTTTTAGCTTGGAATCATGAAAATGTTTCGGAACTCGATGGAGGTAGTTGTTGCATGACACAGAATGTATTAAACACCACTTAACTCTTTACCTTATAATGTGTACTTTTGTTATGTGAATTTCATCAGCACAACAAAAAAAATCAACTATTTAATTTCATTTTTCCTTTAACTCTCCTTAATTGCATAACCATCATCTCTTGGTGACATATGGTCATTTATCCAGGAAGCGATTGTCACTCTGCATGGAGGACCTCCATAATTCTCTCTTCCACGTGATATGGGATATTTAACACTCATGTGATGGAACATTATGTAAAGAACACCAGATCTGAAACACTATTTTCTCTTCTCTCAAACAACTTTTTAAAATTATTGCTTCTATGACTCCATTCTTTGTTTCCTAAATTACTAGCCAATCATGACACTGTGAATATTTCTTATGGCTTTGGATAATCCCATGGCTCCCGCAAGGCCAGTTCTTCTAATGAAGCTGAAGGCTAACACTAATTCTCAGGTAAAGTTCATTTGCAATGTTAATAACAACTTAGTTATTATTTTCCTCTTCATATGAATGACTGATGACTACTAATGACAGAGGGAAAACATGTAAAACCATCAAACTTTTCACTGATTTTAAAGTTTACATAAATTGTCCTTTCTCAGCTGAAGAAGGTAAATTTTCCCATGTTGTTAAATTCATCTCACACACACAAATACTGCTACCTTTGAATGACTACATGCTAAATTTTTACATAAAAGTTCTCCTTTATCTCTAAGTGGCTGGCTCTATATTGACTCTAAGTGGCTCTATCTCTAAGTGGCTGTCTAATGTTGACAAATTAAAATGTATTAGTGAAGATTTTCTAATGATGGCCAACATTTACTTTTATTTCAATAACCAGTAACGTTAAAGGGGTCATTACAACATTGTTGCTATTTCAAAATAGAGAAGGTTCTTCTTTAATATCCTCTTCACTAGCTATTCCTTAAATGTCAGTCTTTCACGTATGATATGTTCACGAGCGAATTTTCCAATGAAATATGTTGGCTTTTGTGTCCTGAAGTCAATAAATACCTAGCTTCACTGACAGTCTACATATGAAATGTAAAATTGAAAATGTCGGTTTTCAATTTCCTCCATATTAGGATGGAGGACTAAGTAAGAATTTTAATTTGTTCTGCTTAAACTTCTTTGCTAAGAACTTTTATTTATTGTCTTGCTTTCTTCTGTTTAGTCTGCGATCTTAAAATTATCCTTCTGAAAAATACTGCTTCTATTAAATCCTACTGCTCACCTCGTGTTGCTTAGTTCTGAGTACTCTCCTCAAATAATTTCAAATTTTACACTAAGGATCTTCTGTTAATGTTTAAACCTCCCGGTACAATCTTAATTATTGATTTACATCCCCTTATATTTCACAACACCGTCCTTCTGCGATGCTCACTTAAGAATATTGAACTCCTTCATGTCTACCTTTCAAGCCTTGAATTTATTTTTAAATTATATTTAAGCCCAGTGACTCCTTTTCTGCTAAATGCTCTTGTAGTTCTTTTGAATCTTCATATAAGCAGGAAGAATGCCTTGCACATAAGCTTATTGAGGTCTCAGAAGCTGGATGGCCCAGCTCAGTGGCTGACGCTGTGAGCCAGTGTAGAAGGCTGAGGCAGCTGGACTGCTCAAGCCCCAGGCTTTAATGTCAGTTTTGAAAATGTAGTGAGATCCTCTCTCCACAAAAAAATAGGAAAAATGTTTAGCTAGGTGTAGTGGTGCATGCCGGTAGTTGCAGCATCTCAGGAGGCTGAAACAGGAGAATTGCTTGAGCCCAGGAATTTGAGGCTGTAGTGAGCCATCATCTCACCAACGCACTCTGACCTGGTAAGAACAAGACTCCAACCCAACAAAGAAGCTGAACAAGCAATTTTCAGATTGGAACATCAGGGGACCATTACCATGGCACCTAGGAAATGGAAGAATTCATTAGATGAAGAAGCCTACCATCAAAGAATACTGCTAGGAGCTTTTAGAAAAATAAAGGGGAATCCTCTAGCAAACACAGGATTAAAAGAAACGTTGGCCTCACTCTAATCAATTCCTTGATCTGCAATGAGAAGCTGGAGTATTTCTTCACCATAAACCTGAAACGTACCTAGTGAGAGAGAAACTATACTCAAAGTGATCGATCACCAATTAAGCCAATGTGTATGTCACTTCTATTTTGTTTGATAAACTTAAAGTTAAGCATCCAGGTAAAATGGCTCATTTTTAGTCCTACAAAAACTATGGTCTTTCTATCAGGTAGCATTTACCTTGGCCTCCCATCCAACTATTGCTTCTTGCCACAGCAGAAGGAGCAGATTTTTAGGAGGAGGCCCTCCACTTCTTGAAGAGGGACCACTTTTAACTGGAGTGAGTCCCCTAGAATAACTCATGTTGAGATCAAGAGTGTATCCACCATCATCTGCATTTCAAAGAAACTCTTTTTTTTCTTTTTCTTTTTTTTGAGGTGGGGTCTTGCTCTTTCACCCAGGCTGGGGTGCAGTGGCACGATCTTGGCTCACTGCAAGCTCAGCCTCCCGGTTCATGCCATTCTCCTGCCTCTGCCTCCTGAGTGGCTGGGACTACAGGTGCCCGCCACCACACCTGGCTATTTTTGTGCGTGTGTGTGTTTTTAGTAGAGACAGGGTTTCACTGTGTTAGCCAGGATGGTCTCGATCTCCTGACCTCGTGATCTGCCCTCCTCGGCCTCCCAAAGTGCTGGGATTACAGGCGTGAGCCACTGCGCCCGGCCTCAAACAAACTCCTTAGTTAACTAACATCACTGTTTCTTAAATGGCTAAGTTTTAGTTTTTTATAAAGATTTTCTACATATTATAATCTTACAAATTCACATTTGTCTAAACTAATAAAATTAACATTTTTATATGAAATTAGTACAATTCAAGCAAGAAAACTCCATTTAGAAAATCTAGAAAGAAACTCAAGAATCATAATATTTTCTATGAGAGAGATGTGGGAAAAGTAGGGAGTGAACAAGGAGCAGATATTGATCAGTAAAATATCTAAGTATACTATACATAAAAATATTAAAAGAAAAATGATAAATGACTTTATATCATTCTGTTATGAGGAAAAATTTTCAAAGCATATGATAAAGATAAACTAAATTCTATTCAAAGAAACTCAAATATTTACAATATCAAAAAGTGACACATCAGGAAAATACCTTACCTCTAAAATTTGTTAACAGAATATAGAATTCTTACAATTCCCTTATAAAACACTAATTTTCAGATTAGACTGTTAAATTTTAATAATCTTTAAGAATTGCATATTACATAATATAAAAATATTTTTCATATATCTACAAAAAATATAGACATATGCCAATTGCCAGGTGGCGTTACAGGTTAGAATACACACATTCTCTTACATGACAGAATATTATTGAACCTCACCCTCAAGATCAATGGAGACAAAATAATCATGAAACTATGCATCTTAAAATGGAGCAAACACTGCAATTTCAGCTTCAAAAGAACATCTCCAGTTAATTACACATCTGGTTATTAAAACCCAAAAATAAATGATAGATTTTTGAAGGTTGGTTAATAGACAATACAAGTTAACTGATATATTTATTTATTTATTTATTTATTTGTTATTGAGATGGACTCTTGCCCTATTACCCCAGGCTACAGTGCAATCATGTGATCTCACCTCACTGCAGCTTCCACCTCCCAGATTCCAGTGATTCTCCTGCCTCAGCCAAGTAGCTGGGATTACAGGTGCAAGCTACCATGCCAGGCTAATTTTTTATACCTTTAGGAGAGACAGGGTTTCACCATGTTTGTCTGGAACTCCTGACCTTGTGGTCCCCCCATCCCATACTTCCCAAGTTCTGAGATGACAGGCATGAGCCATCTCACCCAGCCCATCCAATCATTTTGTTTTGTTTTGTTTTGTTTACAAATATATGGTTAGTTTTTCTTTTTTACGTAAAAATCGACCCCTCATTTCTATGGTGTAAATCACTCATAAATATCATTTTCAGTGACTCATCCTTCAGCAAAGAAAGATACATATATATCTGTGAAGCCGTGGTTATTAGACCTTTCCAGAGTCACTGACTGTTTTCAGAAATTAAAGTTCTACGTTTCTTAAATTGAAAATGCTTTATGGCAGACCAATGTACAAACTCTCTATCAAAATTACAACGCAATAGATTTGCATAGATGTTAGCACATGTATACACAAAAAAACAAATATTGCAAAATCAATCTTAAATACTGAGTTACTTTTTTCCTGTTGGAAAATTTTAAATATTCCATCCTATTTTGATGTTACAACTGATATGAAGTTCTGGGCCCCAAAGTTGAAAACTCTAAAGTATAATGAATATAAATGAGTTCTGCAGAAAACTTGTTGAGTGCAGGCAATCAGCATTCATAAACACAACTCAGTTTCAAATTTTTGTTATTTCAGTGCAAAGTTATTACAACTTTAAAATGAATTTTAGATATTAGTTCAATCATTCTGATAATACACCTTTAGTACTTAGAAATAATTGTATCTGTAAGTTAATTTTCTGTTCATAAAGGAAATAGATAAAATTGAGAAAATTTGATATCGTCAAACTTACTTTCTTTCAGTCCTGTGGTTCCATTTTTATATTTTAAAACATTACCGAAGTGTCCTTCCTATGAGAGAAGCCACCCTCTTGTTCCTCCACTACTTCGTCTTCCAGATCTCAGACTTCCTGCAGGTATCCTGTTTTTTGAAGAAGGTGGTGGTCTCCGCCTACCACAACTTTGAAAAGGTGGTTTCCTGGCTTGTTCTAGTTTTATTGCTTTTCCGTGCAAAGACTAAAAGTATTAAGGGTACTATCAATAACACTGGCACATTTAACCTAAGCACATTTTACAAACATTTTTTACATCAACTATAGTTCATAGTTAATTAGGTGATGCAAAGATGTTGGAAAAAGTGTTTTTGGAGTCACATGCCTTTAAAATGCCTTACTTGAGCAAAGGCTAAACCCTTGGGGAAGTAATCTAGGCAGACATTTGGAGGAAGAGAATTCCAGGCAGACAAAATAACCATTGAAATAATTCGGAGACTAGAATTAAGCAAGTAGTCATACTCCCAACATGTGGCAAGATGAACAAAGGAAAACACTTAAGTGAGATCAAAGACAAATCCTTTTGTTTATTCTGAGTATAATTCTGACTACTTGGAGAACAAACTGTAAGCTGCAAGTGAGTATCAGATTCAAGCAGAGAAACTAAACAAATGATGATGCTTCAACAAATGTAATGGCAGAGGAGGTGATACATGCAGTCGTTTCATGTGACTGTATAAGTTGTGCTTTGCGTAAAGTTACTTGGCTGAGGGCATAAGTAATATGCAGATAATGATGTTGAGTATGTAGGTGATTTTTTATTGTTTTGAACTTTCTTCTAAATTCCCTCTGGTATTTGATTTCACTTTTTAAACCAGTGTTACAATTATTTATACCTAAATGTTACATGGAACTCATGTAGTATGTACCATGTAAAATTTATTACTGTCAATCAAGTAATATGAAATTTACATGTGATAGAAATGTATAATTTATACTTTTAAGTTAATATCTTATAATTTAATATATATAAACCATATAAGCTATATAACTAACTTATAAATCTAAGTATTCCTAAACATACATAATATATGTATCTGTATATGTCATAACTAACATATATGTATTGCATATAGATGAAATGTATGCATTATATATTTTAATACAGATATACTATATGTCTATATGTATTTCCTTTTTTATATACTTTAAGTTCAGGGGTACATGTGCAGATGTGCAGTTTTGTTACATAGGTATACACGTGCCATGGTGGTTTGCTGCACCCATCAACCCATCATATACATTAGGTATTTCTCCTAATGCTATCCCTCCCCTAGCCCTCCAGCCCACTAAAGGCCCAGTGTGTGATGTTGCCTTTCCTGTGTCCATGTGTTCTCATTTTTTAACTCCAGCTTATAAGAGAGAACATGCAGTGTTTGGCTTTCTGTTCTTGTGTTAGTTTGCTGAGAATGATGCTTTCCAGCTTTACCCATGTCCCTGCAAAGGATATGAACTCATACTTTTTTATGGCTGCTTACTATTCCATTGTGTATATGTGCCACATTTTCTTTATCCACGCTATCACTGATGGACATTTGGGTTGGTTCCAAGTCTTTGCTATTGTGAACAATGCCTCAATAAACATAAGTGTGAATGTGTCTTTATAGTAGAATGATTGACAATCCTTTGGATATACAACCCATAATGGGAATGCTGGGTCAAATGGTATTTCTAGTTTTAGATCCTTGAGGAATAACCTGTCTGTACTCCACAATGGTCGAACTAATTTACACTCCCATCAACAGTGTAAAAGCATTCTTTTTCTCCACATCCTCTCCAGCATGTGTTGTTTCCTGACTTTTTAATGATCACCATTCTAACTGGCCTGAGATGGTATCTCATTATGGTTTTGATTTGCATTTCTCTAATGACCATTGATGATGAGCTTTTTTTCATATTTTTGTCAGCTGCATAAATGTCTTCTTTTGAGAAGTGTCTGTTCATACCCTTCACCCACTTTATGATGGGTTGGTTTTTTTTATTGTAAATTTGCTTAAGTTCTTTGTAGATTGTGGATATTGGTCCTTTGTCAGATGGATAGAGTGCAAAAATTTTCTCCTATTCTATAGGTTGCCTGTTCACTCTAATGATAATTTCCTTTGCTGTCAGAAGCTCTTTAGTTTACTTAGATTCCATTTGTCAATTTTGCTTTTGTTGCCATTGCTTTTGGTGCTTTAGACATGAGGTGTTTGCTCATGCCTATGTCCTAAATGGTATTGCCTAGGTTTATCTTCTAGGCCTTTTTTGGTTTTAGGTCTTACATTTAAGTCTTTAATCCATCTTGAGCTTATTTTTGTATAAGGTGTAAGGAAAGGGTGTAGTTTCAGTTTTGTGCATATGGCTAGCCAGTTTTCCCAACAACATTTATTAAACAGGGAATCCTTTGCCCATTGCTTGTTTTTGTCAGGTTTGTCAAGGATCATATGGTTGTACCAGTGTGGTGTTACTTCTGAGGCTTCTGTTCTGTCTCACTGGTCTATATCTCTGTTTTGATACCAGTACCATGCTATTTTGGTTACCGTAGCCTTGTATTATAATTTGAATTCAGGTAGCTTGATGCCTCCAGCATTGTTCTTTTTGCTTAGGATTGTCTTGGCTATGCGGGCTCTTTTTGGCTCCATATGAAGTTTAAAATACTTTTGAACAATTCTGTGAAGAAATTCAATGGTAGCTTGATGGGAATAGCATTGAATCTATAAATTACTTTGGGCAGTATGGCCATTTTCATGATATTGATTCTTCCTATAATGAGCATGAAATGTTTTTCCATTTATTTGTGTCCTCTCTTATTTCCTTGAGCAGTGGTTTGTAGTTCTCCTTGAAGAGGTCCTTCACATCTCTTGTAAGTTGTATCCCTAGGTATTTTATTCTCCTTGTAGCAACAGTGTGAATTCACACATGATTTGACTCTCTGTCTGCTGCTGATGTATAGGAATGCTTGTGATTTTTGCACATTGATTTTGTATCTTGAGACTTTGCTGAAGTTGCTTATCAGCTTAAGGAAATTTTGAGCTCAGACAGTGGGGTTTTCTAAATATACAATCTTGTAGTCTGCAAAAACAGACTACAAGACTTCCTCTTTTCCTATTTGAATACCCTTTATTTCTTTGTCTTTCCTAATTGCCCTGGTCAGAACTTCCGATACTGTGGTGAATAGGAGGGGTGAGAGAGGGGGCATTTTTGTCTTCTGCAGGTTTTCAAAGGGAAAGCTTCCAGGTTCTGCCATTCAGTATGATATTGGCTGTAGGTCTGTCATAAGTAGCTTTTATTATTTTGAAATATGTTCCATCAATACATAGTTTATTAAGAGTTTTTACCATGAAGGGGTGTTGAATTTTGTGGAAGGGCTTTTCTGGATATATTGAGATAATCATGTGGTTTTTTCATTGGTTCTGTTTATGTGACGGATTATGTTTATTGATTTGCTTATGTTGAATCAGCCTGCATCCCAGGTATGAACCCAACTTGATCATGGTGAATACACTTTTTGATGTGCTGCTGGATTCTATTAGCCTTTATTTCATTGAGGATTTTTGCATCAATATTCATCAGGGAAATTGGCCTGAAATTTTCTTTTTTTGCTGTTTCTCTGCCAGATTTGGTTATCAGAATGATGCTGGCCTCATAAAAGGAGTTACGGAGGATTTCCTCTTTTTCTATAGTTTGGCATGTTTTCAGAATGAATGGTATCAGTTCCTCTTTGTACCTCTGGTAGAATTCATCCGTGAATCTGTCTAGTCCTGGACTTTTTTTTCTTTTTCATTGGTAGGCTATTAATTACTGCCTCAATTTCAGAACTTGTTATTGGTCTATTCAGGGATATGACTTCTTCCTGGTTTAGACTTGGGAGAGTGTGTGCATCCAGGAATTTATCCATTTCATCTAGATTTTCTAGTTTCTTTGCATGGAGGTATTTATAGTATTCTCTGATGGTAATTTGCATTTCTGTGGAATCAGTGGTGATCTCCCCTTTATCACTTTTTATTGTGTCTTTTTGATTCTTCTGATTTTTCTCTCTTTTCTTCTTTATTAGTCTGGCTAGTGGTCTATGTATTTGTTGATCTTTTCAAAAAACCAGCTCCTGGATTCATTGATGTTTTGAAGGGTTTTTCATGTCTCTATCTCCTTCAGTTCTGCTCTGATTTTAGTTATTTCTTATCTTCTGCTAGCTTTTTAATTCGCTTGCTCTTGTTTGTGTTCTCTTGTTCTTTTAATTTTGATGTTAGTGTGCTGATTTTAGTTATCTCCTACTTTCTGTTGTGGACATTAAGTGCTGTAAATTTCCCTTGAAACACTGCTTTAAATGTTTCCCAGAGAGTCTGGTAACTTGTCTTTTTTCACATTGGTTTCAAAGAACATATTTATTTCTGCCTTCACTTCATTATTTACCCAGTAGTCATTCAGGAGCAAGTTGTTCAGTTTCCATGTAATTGTGCAGTTTTGAGTGAGTTTTTAAATATTGAGTTCTAATTTGATTGCACTGTGGCCTGAGAAACTGTTTTTTTTTTTTTTTTTTTTTTAATGATTTCTATTCTTTTGCATTTGCTGAGGAGTGTTTTACTTCAAATTATGTAGTCAATTTTAGAATAAGTGCTTTTCCTCTGAGGGTAATTGCGGCTATAGGGAGAACAAAATGTTAGCTACAAGTGGGCATCAGAATCAAGCAGAGAGGCCAAACTAATGATGATGGCTTCAACAAACATAATGGCAGAGGAGGTGATACAAACACTCATTTCATATGACTGTATAAATTGTGCTTTGCCTAAAATTACACGACAAAGAACATAAGTAATATTCAGATAATCATGTTGCGTATGTAGGTGATTTTTTATTGTTGAGAACTTTCCACTAATTTGCTTCTGGTATTTTATTTTACTCTTTTAAACATAGTTAGAATTATTTGTGCCTAAGTGTTATGTGGAACTCTTGAAGTATGTACCATGTAATATTTAATACTGTCCATCAAGTAATATGAAATTTACATGTAATAGAAAAGTATAGGCCGGGCGCGGTGGCTCACGCCTGTAATCCCAGCACTTTGGGAGGCCGAGGCGGGCGGATCACGAGGTCAGGAGATCGAGACCATCCTGGCTAACACGGTGAAACCCCGTCTCTACTAAAAATACAAAAAATTAGCCGGGCGCGGTAGCGGGCGCCTGTAGTCCCAGCTACTCGGGAGGCTGAGGCAGGAGAATGGCGTGAACCCAGGAGGCGGAGCTTGCAGTGAGCCGAGATCGCGCCACTGCACTCCAGCCTGGGCGACAGAGCGAGACTCCGTCTCAAAAAAAAAAAAAAAAAAAAAAAAAGAAAAGTATAATTTACACTTATAATTTAATATATGTATAAACCATATAAGCTATATAACTAATTTATAAATATAAGTATCCCTAAACATACACAATATATGTGTCTGTGTAATTTATAATTAACATATATGTATTGCATATATATGTAATTTATACATTATATATTTTAATACATGTATACTATATGTCTATATGTATTTCTAATATATATGGTTATCTTTGTTTCCACCCATTCAGGTACAGCAAAATAGTCCTGTTCTTTCCCTCTTTGGCTGTCACTGGGAACTGGTAGGCCTGGTCAGTGATACCTCAGAAGCCTGTTTATGACCCTGTTCTTGTCATCAGGACAGGTTATACATATCTTGGATTAGATGGCCTATCAAGACATCCCAGAAACCACTGGGTCGTATTTGTTCCCTACCCTGCAATTTTCCTCCTGGAGTAGAAAATAGTCCACAAAACACACTTAGCTGTAACATAGGCTCTGACACTTTGGTCTTCCATGGATTCTCAGTACAAACATGGAGAAGATTAAGCACTTCCCCAGTGAACAGAAAGCACCAGCATACTTATTCAATGTTTTTGGTTCAAATAATAGAGACTTTTTTCATGCCAAAAGACTATTACACTTTCAAAGTGGTCACCTCTCCTCAGCTAGCAAATTCCCAATGGTATGATCCTGGATTTCTCCTGTTGCCAAACCGTGGGATCATCCTGATACAGCTGAATGCTGGAGTACCCCAGAAACTGACACTTCTCAATATTTCTTTTTTTCTGGACCCCAGAACTCCCAAACAGCTATTATACCTATACCCTGGAATCTTCCTCAGAAAAAGACAACAAATTATAAATATCAAGCTGTGACTGATTCAGCAAGATCCTGGATTAATACATTAGCTAGTAAAATTAGGCTTCATACTCTACCATTAGTTAGTAGTGGTGGATCCTGGTTTCTCTTTTCAAGGGGCCTAGGTGGATCTCAAGTTCCTTCTGAGATTGATACTGGTCAGTCTCAAGTTCAATCTGTTAATGTTCTGTCTCATGGACAAATTGTAGCTAGACCTTGGCTAGAAATTACTCCTGAAGTTGCAACTTGGAAACAATTTGTGTCTTATAAAACAGGAACAGATTCAATCCAGTGAAGAGAGTATTAGACACCAAACATATCATGTAGCTCATAGAGTTAAGCCTGGTGCTAAACCATCAACTTACAACTAGATTCCACCAGTACCTTTCATAGTTACTAAAATTGAACTATGGGCTCATTCATCCCTCAGTGAAGATGGATTTCCACATCCTACAGTAACCCATATTTTTGAACCATGGTGTCAGCTACTCTTGAATGTATTTGGATCCCAAGAAACTATAGAAAAGACAGATGGATACTGGACTCTTGCGGAACCTAAGTCAACTTGGTTCTGGATTTCTTCTATACTGCATACTCCATATTCATGTGCTAAGTCAAAAGGTGACACTATTAGGTCTTGGATGCAAAATAAAACCAGTATGATCAGGCCCTCAAATCAAATGGATAGATTTAGTAACTTGAATAAACATTAGGCTATTATACTCAAACCCCTGATGCAGACATGCATCCTATTATGAACATAATTGAGCCCTTACTTCACTCTAAAGTTGACATGATCAGACCCTGGAGTCAGCCTGAAACAGCCATAGTCCAAATGTGGGCCTAGGCAGAAACTCAGTCAGGAAGACTCTTGACTTGCCTGAAAGCTGGTGCAATTAATCCATGGTTACAAACTGAAATTGAAAGAATGAGACCCTGGATTCAGCATAAATTTAAAATATTGAGACCCAGAACCCAGACTGAAGAATGGAAAAAAGAACATTGGACCCAATCAGAAAGAGATCCAGTTAGGTACTGGGCCCAAACTGGAATGGAAACAGTGGTACCTGGGCCCCAACCTGAAGATGATAAATGCAGACCCTAGAATCACACTGAAGCTGATATCAAACTTTTGTTTCAGTCTCAAGCAGAGACAGTCACACAGTGGAGAGAACCAGTAACTCTGACAGATCATCATTAGATACAGTCTGAAACTGCAACAGTGAGGTTTTGGAACCGATCTGTGACTGATAAGTTAAGAGACTGGATACATCATGAGATTATGCATTTAGACTCTGGGGTGAGGTTGAAAGTGATAAAGTTAGATCCTGGACCCAAGTTGAAGATGACACTTTGAGACACTCGATTCAGAAAGACTTTGATGTAATCAATTCCTGGGTACAAAATGAAGCTACTATATTAACACCATGCATTCAGGGAAAGTCTTGAGAATTAAATCCCTGACATAATCTGAAACTTCCACAGTGCCACTGTGGACCCAGACTGAAACTCCAACAGTAAACTCTTGGACAAATATGTTATCAGATACAGTCACAGTATGGACAAAGGCTGAATTTCAAGGATTAACATCCACCCATCTGTTGAGGAAAACTGATCCAATCATACTGTGGACTATTGCCAAATCTCCAGCAGTGAATCTCTGGACACATTCTGTATGTGATGAAGTCAAATTTTGGAACCAAGAAGAATTTCCAGCCTTATTGCCTTTGACAGAGCCTATAGCTAAGACAGTCCCACAATGGATCCAGGATAGATTTCCAGCAATGAACCCCTGGGCAAAAACTATAGCTGAAACTGTCATACCATTGACCCTTGGTGAAATGACACCAGTAAGTCCTTGGACAAAATTACAGCCTGAATATGTAGAAGGAAATACTTGGCTCCCATCTGAATTTAATCCAGTCTCATTGTGGACCATGGCTTATCTGCCAGCAGTAAAAAACTGGATACGTTTTGATACTGAAACAATAATGTTGTGAAACCAGGTTGACTTTCCAGCAATACATTCCTGGAAACAGTTGGAAACTGATATAATCACACTAGGGACCCAAGCTGAATCACTAGTGATGAATTCATGGATACACTCTCCTATATCTGATATGGTCACAATGTGTATCCAGGCTGAATCACTATTATTACATCCTTGGACACAGTCTGAAACTGATATACTCACAACATGGATTCTGGCTGAAACTCTAGGAGTAATTCCCTGGGAACAAGATATATTCCAACCATGGACCCACGCTGAACACCCACCAGTATCTTGGACTCAATCATTGATTCCGGGTAAAACAGCAGCAATGAATCCCTGGAGAGATGTTACAGCTGATATGGTCCTACCATGGAATCAGGCTGAATTTATAGTAGGAAATGCCTGGACATAGTCTGAAACTTATACAGTCACACAGGGGATCCTGAATGGTTCTCCAGCACGATATTCTTGGACACAACAAATAGCTGATGTAGACAAGCTGTGGACCAAGCCTGAATTTCCCACAATAAATCCCTGGACAAAGTCTGTAGGTGATAGTACTATACAATAGATTCAGGATGAGTCTCCAGCAATAAAACCATGGACACAGTATGTGTCTTATACAATCAAACCATGGGCCCCAGATGAATCTTCAGCAGTAAATCTCTGTACACACCCTGAATCTGATAGCATTATCCTGTGGACACAAGCTGAGTCTCCAATGGTAAATCTGTGCACAGAGGCTGCAACTTCCAAAGTCACACCATGGGCCCAGGCTGTATCTCCAGCAGTAATTCCATGGACACAGCCTATACCTTCCATAATCGTACCTTGGACCCAGGTTGAATGTCCATCAGTAAAT
Source organism: Pan paniscus (assembly GCF_029289425.2). Taxonomy (NCBI): domain Eukaryota; kingdom Metazoa; phylum Chordata; class Mammalia; order Primates; family Hominidae; genus Pan; species Pan paniscus. Next base: position 25,813,630 of record NC_073273.2, on the reverse strand, counting down.
ACCTGGACAATGTCCATAGCCAATACCATCACACTATGGAACCGGGCTGAATAAATAGCGGGATATCCATGGATACTGCCATGGGCTGCTACTATCACACTATGCACAGTCTGAATCTGCAGCAGGAAATCTTTGGACACAGCCTATATATGACACAGACACTCCATGGCGTAAGGCTGAATCTTCAGCAGTAGTGTACTGGACAGAATCTGTAGCTGATACACACACACCATGAACTCAGTTTGAAGTAAAGTTTACAGTTTTTAACAGTAAAGCCTTGGATCCAATCTGTATCTGATACACTCATACCCTGGACCCAGGCTGAGTCTTCAGCAGAAAAACATTTGACACAGGCAAGAGCTTATACAATCAAATGATGGAACTAAGTCAAATCACCTGCCATAAATCTCTGGAAACAATATGAAACCAATATGTTCACGTGGTGGACTGAGGCTGAATCTCCAAAAGTTTTGAGGAAACCAGCCCCACACTGCCTGGCAGGTACCCCGAATCCAGTGGAGACAAAGGAATTAGTCCAACGGAGACAAAGGAATTAGAAAGAGACAGAATAAGAGTTTAAAAGGTGGGTTCAGGGGACCAGAGCATCGGACACTTGCAAATGGCATGGAGCTCTCGGCCTCCACCTAATTTATTAGTTTACAAGCTCCTTGTTCTTAGGGCAGATGGGAGGGGGAGGAAGGGAATGAGGAAAAGGTTTAATCCGTGAAGGAGAACTTGTGAGTCATTCAATAAAATGTATAGCAGTGGCAGTTTCTGTGAATTTCCTTGAGCAAAGGCATGTGTCTAAACGACTTAAGATCTTTAACTTATTGAGACTGAAATGGGTGGGAGTGGATTTCAGGAGAAGCCAAGATGTTTGATTATACTCCACTTCTTCAAGGGAGTGTTATTTCCCCGAGCAACCTGTGGCATTCTGCTGAGCTCTTATGCTCTCAGGGCATAAAGACATGAAGGCAATAAGGAGACTTTTCTCCTTAGAGGCTGCCCACGTCTCTCCATGGGTGTCTTACACAGGAGAGACCAACTTATCTGGCATTCCAGAAACTCTCTTTCTCATGTGTCTTCCTTCTTTGTCTCTATTATTATTTTTTTATTAGAACTGCCATTGCTATCATTCATGCTCTCTGGCTTCTCTCCCAAGGCACCCTCTGCATCTATAGACTAAAAACAAACAGCATAAACAGACACAAACCAAAATAAAATTTGCAATTGTTGATCTACCTATGGTGTTCATCCACTTTAAAGGATTACTCTTAGAAAGGCCATCAGTGGCTCCAGCAAGAATATCAGCTCCAGACAACAGGCTTAGGTGAGCCTGAGGTGTCTCGAAAAGTTGTTTTTTTCAATTTAGCAATATCTAGTGTTAAATTGTCTTCTTTTCCAGGTAGGTTATGTCTAATCATCTCCTAATGGTGTTCAGTGGCATTATAAGAGCTAGGAGTAATACGAAGATCAGAAATATTCCAATCACATTGCATTTGAATTCTATGCTCCATAGAATCTGATCTCCCATCCAAACTACTGTTTGATGGAGATCATTAATTTGATTTGCCAATTTTTGATCTATTTGGCTTTGGGAATGCCAAAGCTTAGAATAATTTTTCTGCCAACTATCCACAAAGCCCACAGTTTGAATAGAAGAGTGCAAAGCAACACCAGCAGCAGCAGCAGCAGTAGCTGTGACAGATATAAGGCCCATGATCACAGCTATTAAAGTAAATATGAACCTATTTGATCTATTAAGTATTCTGTTTAGCACTTCAGTGATACTATGTATGGAGGGAGAGGCCTCCGAAGGTCTATTGAGGGAAACAGGTATCCAAACTCCTTCTCAAGACTTAACCAGTAAAATGCTATTATCTTTATTAAAGGTAGAATTAATGCAGGTAAAAAGATGACAGTTGAAGCATGGTATGGTTTGAGAGTCAGGTAGGATATTAATTTTTCCCACTGCCAATATAAAAGGAGGTTTAACACAACGCTGCAAATGCACTGTCTAGTTAGAGGTCATGGCTACAACAAATCGAAGTTTTTTACTATGGTTCTCTGTTTTATATTCTCCTTTCCAAATCTGAATTGGGATTTGAGCCATCATTAATTTCCACAATTCTGGATTCTCTGGACTTAGAATTGGATCAATCATTTTTGGGCTTGGAGGAGCCATACCATTCTCCTCCCACTTAATAGTGTAATTTGTTTCAATTCTTCTGTATAATTTTGGTGCATTATCTGGGTAGTCATTTGCAAAAGGAGTCTCTCTACAATCGTCATGCTGTCCAGTACAATTTACTGCAAAGTGTCCCATAGGGGCCCAATCAATGATGATTCCATAGGAATTATTTTGCAGTACAGCACTGCTACTTGCAATACAAGCTTCCCAGGTTAGAACCTCTAGTTTTCAGACTATTGAGTGGCCTGCCTACGCAGGGCAGGACTTCTTATTAGGTTTAAATTTATTAATCTGGTGATGCGTCATAACATAGCCATGCTCAAGGTATTTAATAGGGTCCAAACATTGAAATGTCCTTCCACTAAATACATGAATAGAGGCTTTTGATGAATTATGTGCAGGAACATAAGCCATCCAGCTTCGTTTATCAGAATTTAAACATCCTGCTGCCAGCCCCAGACAGATGAGAGTAAAGCAATAACCAATGGAAACACTCATTAACATTCCTTCCTCTTCTGGATGAGTAGGACCTTGGTTATCTGCTGGTCCAGGCATCCAGACACTATCATTAACATAAACCTCCACTGGGTCAACTAACCATGTTAACAGGCCTAATCAGTGGTGAGAGTGGAATGTAGGCCCAATAAGTGTAATTTTGATCTGCCCCTTTGCAGGGAGACTCACCACCAAGGAGATTACCACCGTCATAGCTACCATTAGATTACTGGTGGTCAGCGGCTTGTTCTGAGACCCCAGGTTCTCTTCTGCAATGTGAGCTAGTCTCTTAATCTGGCCCCAGGTTGGTGGAGTTGACGTGGCTAGTTTCACTTGTTTCCATGTGCCCAACAGAGATGTTCATCTGAGCCATCTGATCAACTGTGGGTGCAGGAACATTCCAAGGTCTTTTTCTCTTCCTTGGACTCTGGCTCATGGCACAGCTTAAGATGTCTTGTGGGTACCCAGACAGGAAGCTGATTCTCTCCTGGTGAGATGCAAGCAAATCCTCGAGCCTAACAAGACCCACTGGGGCCTTTTGTTTAGGCCAGTTTTTTTGGCTGTTGTTAAAGAGCTATCATCGACACATCTGCTCCTGTGTTGACCAGACCCTCAAATTATTTTCCTTGAATAAACCATAAAAATAAGTCTATTGTCAGACACTCGATTTACCCAATAGACAGCCTTGCTTGCTGAATTTGTGCTTCCAAATCCTCCTGTTCTTTTTTCTGAGCTTTCTCCTAACTTAACATATGGTAAAAGTAACAGTTGAGGTATTCTGTCACCTGGATTAGCACTGCAGGGAACAGTGGAGGAGAAAACAATTTGAATTTCTCCCTGGCAATCAGAGTCCACTACTCCAGTATGTACTTGAATTCCCTTTATGTTTAAGGTGGATCTTCCCAGTATAAGTCCCACTGTGCCATTTGGCAATGGGCTGTAAACTCCCATTGGGACCTTCCTAGGAGGCTCCCCAGGAAGGAGGGATACAGGTTCAGTACAGAATAAAACTACTGCCCCGCTTCTAGCTGTGGAGGGAGATAATTGCTGTACATTTGTACAGGGATAGACTGGGCCGGGAAGACTCCATTTGGAGTCGGGGACATCCCATCCTGAATTGGGAATGCCCCATTTTGAATCGGGGCCAGGGGCTGGCCCCTCTCTCCATTTCCCAGCAAGGGCTGTCTGCTGTTATCAAACTTTGAAAGACATTGATTAGCTCAGTGTTTACTTTTTTACATATGGGACAGGTTCCTGGTACCCTGCTTTTTCCTCCTGAGTTTTGCCTTTTTTGACTCTTTGTACACTCTCTTTTTGTATGTCCTGTCTGCCCACAGTTATAGCAAGATCCAGGGAACACTCGTGTGCTTTTTGTTACCTTTAGTTCATCCATTGCCTGAGCTAGGAGGCTGGCCTTATGTAAGTGCCCCACAATGCCATGGTAGGCTTTAATGTATTCACTTAAAGATTTTTCCTCATTTAGATCTGCCTTTCCCTTAATAGGTCTAATTGCTGCCTGACATTCTGTATTAGCATTTTCATAAGCAAGCAGCTGAATGATCCCTTTCCTGGCATGAGAATCCTAAATACCCTTTTGAGCCATGTCTTGCAAATGGGCGATAAAATCTGGATAAGTCTCCCTTGGACCCTGTTAAACTGAGTTAAAAGAAGGATAAGTAGTACCAGGGTTGTGATTTTTTTCCCAGACTCAGGCACATCGTTCTGAGCTGATAAGCAGCCTCATCACCCATTACTATCTGTTGATTTAGAGTACCCCATGCCTGTCCGATTCCAAGCAATTGATCAGATGTGATATTAACAGAGGTTGGGTTTGAGCATTTCTGCATGCCTGATTTGTTGCTTAATCTGTCCACCAGGTTTTAAATTGGAGAAATTCAGAGGGGGACAGGGTGGATCAGGCTAATGACTCCCAATCTATAGGTATTAAACGCCAGTTATAAGCCACAGATTGTAACGAGGAATGAATATAAGGATAATTTGGCCCATATTGTCCAATTGCTTGCTTTAAAGACTTTTAATATTTTAAGAGGAAATGGCTCCCAGCATGCTTGAGCATGTTCTCTGGGCTCCTCAGCTGGAGAAATAATTACCAGAAACTGCCAAGCATCCGAATTCCCCATTTCTTGTGCCTGGTGAATGGACGCCTGTATTGTCCCTGCGCCATAATTTGTATTTGGACTAGCTCGCAGTATTCCTCCGCCATAATTAACAGGCAGGTAAGCCTGGATCATTCCCTCCCCTTACTTGGCTGTTGGGCAAGCCTGAAGCTTCCCATTGCCACAGTTACTGGAAGGGAGTGCGATAATGGGAGCTGCAAGCCGCGTCGCAGGCTCCTGTTCCAAAAATACCTAAGACTAAAGTTGGAGTGGCCATTCCGGACCTTCCCCTAAAGGCGCAGTAGGTAGCACTGTTTCTTTCATAAGTTTTTGGAGGTTAGGATATATAACTTCCCATTTCTCCCCCTTTTTAAAACTAGACTGTGACAGTTCACTTTGCTGATTAGCAGACTCCTGATTATTAAACTTTTCTACATCATCCTGAAACTTCTCCTCCTCCTCCTCAGTGTGGAAAGGCTGCAGTGCTGTTTAAATTGCTGACCACACAGACCAAGTGGAGAAGGGCCCTCTTGTTGTGATTAAGTCTGATCCTACCTTGTCCCAATCTTTTACATCCATGTTTCCATATTCCAGGAACCAAGAAGAATACTTTTCTACGAGATGGAACAAAGATGTAAGATTTTGGGTATTCACAATTACCCCTCCGTGGCACAATAACTGCTGCACCAGGCTTAATTAACAAACTTACTCTCAGCCTGACTCATATTTTCCCTAGGTTACCCTGGAATTCTCCGAGCGCCCTACTTACCTGTAGAGCTTGAAGTGAAAACATATTCAGGTGTCCTTTGTCAGTCGTCCTCCACTTTGCACGCTCTGGCGTTCCTTCACTGGATTATTTGTAGGGATTATGGGGAGCCCCGCGTTGGCCACCAGATGTTGGGGAAACCAGCCCCACACCAGCTGGCGGTTACCTCGAGTCCGGCAGGTACCCCGAGTCCGGCGGAGATAAAGAATTAGAAAGAGACAGAATAACAGTTCAAAAGGCTAGTCCAAGGGACCAGAGTGTCAGACTCTTACTCATAGCCTGGAGCTCTCAGCCTCCACCCAATTTATTGGTTTACAAGCTCTTTGTTCTTAGGGCAGGCGGGAGCGGGAAGAAGGGATGAGGAAAAGGATTAATCAGTGAAGGAGAACTCGTGAGTCGTTCAATAAGATGTATAGCAGTGGCAGTATCTGAATTTCCCTAGCAAAAGCGTGTGTCTAAACTGCTTAAGACCTTCAATTCATCGGGACTAAAATGGGTAGGAGCAGATTTCAGGAGAAGCCAAGATGTTTGATTTTACTCCACTGCTTCAAGGGAGTGTTATTTCCCCAAGCAACGTGTGGCATGCCGCTGAGCTCTTATGCTCTCGGGGCATAAAGACATGAAGGCAGTAAGGACACTTTTCTCCTCAGATGCCACACATGGCTCCCCATGGGTGTCTCACACAGGGGAGACCAATTCATCTGGCATTCCTGAAACTCTCTTTCCCACAAAAAGTAAATGATTGGACACAGCCCATACCAGCTACAGTTATACCACCAAACCAAGCTGAATCTGTAGGAGTAAATCCCTCCACAAATCTTGAAACAGAAATTGTCATACTGTGGACCCAGGCCCATTCTAAAATCAACAATCCCTGCACATACACTCTATTTGATAGAGTGACACCATTGGCTAAGAATGTTTGTGTAGCAGTAAAACAACAGAGATAGTCTAAAACTAAAATAGTCACATCATAGACCCAGGATCTGTTGCCAGGAATAAATCCATTAACAGTGGCTGAAACTGGTATAGTCACACTGCAGTACATGGCTGTATCTCTAGTAATGATTCCCAGGAGAGAGGCTTTATCTGATACAGTCATAATACGGACACAGACCAAACCTCCAGCAATCACTTTCTGGTTACAATCTCTACCTGATGCAGGCAAACTATAGACCCAAATGAAATATCCATCAGTAAACACTTGGAACGAGGCTGAATTTCAAGCTGTAAATTCCATGATGGAGTCTAAGTCTCCAGTTGTAAATAGCTGGACAGATCCTGAATCTCCAGCCCCAAGTCCTCTGCTATAGGCCGAGACTGATATAGTCATACCATGGACCCAGACTCAATCTTTAGCAGTAAATGCTTGGTCAAAGCCTGTTGCTGATACACTCATACTGTATACAGCCTGCAACTCTATCATTAATCTTCTTTTCACAAAGTTTACATGGTACACTGAAAGCTTGTACTGAAACTAAATGTCTATCATTAAATACCTGGACAGAGGCTATAGCTTCCATAGATATACCCTGGACCCAGGCTGAATTTCCAGCAATAAATCCCTGGACAGAGCCTGTTTTTCATACAGCTACAATTTGGGCACAGGCTGTATCTGCAACAGTAAAGGCCTGGGCACAGCCTTCATCTAATACAACCAGATTATGGTCCCAATCTGAATCCGCAGCATTAATTGCATGGATACTGCCTGTATCTGACACATACATAGGATTGATCCAATTTGAATCTTCAGCAGTAAATCCCTGTATATTGCCTATGTCTAATACATTATCATTGTGGACCCAGCCTGTATCTCTAGCAGTCAATTCGTGGATAGAAGCAATAGTTTCCACAGTCACACCATGGACCAAACCTTTTTTTCTAGCAACAAATCCCTGGACACATCCTGTATCTGATATAGTTGCACTTTGGACCCAGGCTGAATCTTCTGCAGTCATTACCTCCACACAGCCAGTTTCTGACAAAATTATACTGTGGCTGCAGGCCCAGTCTCCAGTAGGAATTATCTGGACACAGACTGTATCTGATATACTTATATTATGGAACTACGAGGAATATTCAGCAGAAAACCCAGAGGCATGGGCTGTAGTTTCCTCAGTGTTACCATGGACCTAGCATATCCCTACAGCAGGAAAAACCTGGAAACTACCTGTGTCTGAATCAATCACTCCGTGATCCCAGTCTGAGTCTCCAGTAGTAAACACAACCTTTGATCCAAGATAAAAATCAAGAGTCTATTTTATGGACACATCATGAAATTGAATGTATCAGTGAATGGACTTTGCCTGAATTTGGAACACTTATATCCTGGATAGTGCCTGGGCCTCCAGCAGCAAAACCATGGTCCCAACCTGAAGCTCTAGTTATAGAACTTTGTTTAAAACTGGAACGGAAAAAATAAAACCTTGGGTTCACCAGAATTTCAAACACTGAGCACATTTACTCCCTTTGGACCTGGTAAAATAGCATCCTGGGCCAAACAGAGAACTACAACTTTAATAACATGGATCCAATCCAAAAGGGATGCCTTCTTCCCATATACACCATCTGAAGTAGGTACAATAAGATCCACAACAATTTCTGAAGCCGTAATAGCAAAATATGGATCCAGACTGAAGCAGGCACAATCCACCCTTGGACTCAAGCTAGAACTAATACAATCAGACCTTTGACTCATGCTGAATTTCAAGCAGTCAGACTCTGGACCCTGTCCTTGTCTGATACGCTACTGTATCAGACTGAAATACAGGCAGCAAAATGCTTGACCATGCCTGATATTAATATTCTGAGTGCTTGGCTTCAGACCCAAAATTATGTAAGAAGAAATGGTACTCAACCTTACTCTCAAACAGTTACTACCTGGATGCAGCCGTAATCCACCCATGGAACCAATCTGAAAAGAATGCAGTCAGACCCTGGTCCCAGTCTGAAGGTGATGTTATCCAACCTTGGACCTATGCTGAAACCAATACTGTCAGACACTGGACCCATTCTGAAACTGATAAAATAAAACAATGGACTGAGCCTGAATCTCAAGCAAGTAGGACCTGGCCTGAGACAGCTATGTTGATATGTTTGTCCCCAAAACGATGCAGTTTGACCCTGGACCCAACTTGAATCTCAAGCGTCACACTCCTGGACCCACAATCAAATTAGCATAAATTACTCTTGGATTTAGCATGCACCTGCTGCAATCAGACCATGGACTTACTCTGGAATTCATCCCTGGACCCACCATGAAACCAATAGAGTGATAAGATACTGGTTCCAGACTCAAATAAATTCAATGAGATACTGGAACCAACCTGAAACTGAAGTATTCCAAATTTGGACTGTAAGCCAAGGAATAAAACCCTGTAACATGACTGAAATTGATACAGTCACATCTTGCTTACAGCCTCAATGTGATACAGTTAAATCCTGAATTCATCCTGAAAGTCAGCCACTTTCTCCCTGGCCCCAGACTGAAGTTGGTATATTTTGTCCCTGGACTCAGCAAAGAGCTGCTACATATCAAACATGGACCCACCCTGAAACCCAAGCAGTGAGACCCTGGAACAAGCAGGAAACTGATATAGTCAGATCTTTGTTTTACATTCAGGTGCATAAAGGCAGCTCATAGGCTTATTCAAAATCTCAAATACTCAGTTCCTCGATCCAGCCTGACATTGATATAATTCACAATTTTATTCAGTCTGAAACTTTGGTTCTAAGATTCTGGCCCAAGGTTCTACCTGCAGTAGTCAAACCACGGATCTTGCTTAAAGGAAGAACACTCATATCTTGGATACTGCCTGTAACCCAAGCAGACACAGACTGGATCCAGTCTGAAGCTGATATTATTGAATCCCTTGTGGATTTTAAAGGTGGCAAAGTGAGAACCTGGATCTAGCCTGAAACAAAAATACTAAGACCCAGAACCCATTATAAGGCTAATATAATTGCATCATTTTCTCCTCCTGAAATTGAGCTGAATGGAGAAACACTATTAATGAGTCATTTTGTCTCCTTGTCTAAACGTGTAACCTTTTTGCCAGTAAAAACAGTTTCTTTCCCAGATCAGTATTTAATAGCTTTGTTAACTGAGATAACTGCCACAGAAAGCCAGGATAAAATCAATTCTCTCCAACCAAGCCAGCTTAAAAGCATTTGGCTTCCTGGAAGAGTTGTTTACCAGCACTATGGAAGGAAATTAAAAATTATCAAGATAAAAGAAAGCCCTGAAGTCCCAGCTACCTTTCTTGTCTCTCTTTCTTCCTCCTTTTTCTTTCTTCTTTCTTGTTCTTTTCCATCTCCATGTACACTGTGTTCTTCTTAAGTCTTTTCTTCTTGTACATTCCCTTCATTCTGCATTTTCCCATCTTGCTCAGTTTTTTCTCCTCTGGTCTCCTCTCCTATTCTTCTTTCCATAGCCTTTTCTGCTAATCCTCTTCAGAAAATATCTTCCTCAACATTTACTGAAGAGTCCATTCTTTCTCAATCTTTTTCATCCTTGCATGCTGCTCCAGCCACACTTTTAATAAAACACCCTCTCCTGATGCCTGGATCTCAATCTGGACCCAAGCCTGTACAACAACCTCTTAGGCATTCAGAACGCAATGTTTCCCTGGATGAGTGTCAACTAGCTGTGATCTGGAAAGAGAGTTTACAGGCTTACTGGCTCTTCAAGACAGGTGTTATTTCTCATGAAACCACAGGCACCTTTAGTCTAGTCGTATGTTTGAGTTAATATACTTGGTACGAAGACTCTTGTTGAAGCCTAAAACCAGAGTTTGTAAGATAAGAGGTTATGTTCTCAGACCTTTGCAAAACCAAAATGTATGTTATTATATGAATCAGCAGAGATGTCTAAATATGAACAGAATATCTTATTTTTGCCAAACAAGATTTATGAACTATGTTTTATGAACACAATTCTATTCAGAGAACAGTATTTTAAAGATAGTCTTACTTCTTAGAAATGTTTTCTTATTTCCACTTGAGGTATGTACATATAGATACACACTGTTGGATAATAGTATTATATCTTGGATATAAATAATAAGATATATAACATATGTACTGTATTATTTGAAGGGAAAATATGGAGATAACCTCTGTAGTTTATCTAAAATTGTTGGATGAATAATGTACATTTCCAAATATTTTCTCAGAATTGAAGATACTGAATTTCCAAGCATATTCCTAAAAACCTAAAATTAGATTTTAGAAATAGGAGACTAGTAACACTAATCTCACTCTGTTCCACAGGTTTATTCCTTCTGCAGAGTATGGGTTACGCCCTGGCCATGTCCCCCTCTTTCCCAACTGCTGGGAGGCAAAAATTGGTGAATTTCCTTGGATAGTTTCCTGCAACTGTCTTTCTCTCATTTCTGTGCTGGCTCCATACTAAATGAACAGTGGATCCTTACCACAGCTAGATATGGCAATTTTATGTAAGTCTGAGTAATTCATTTCAAGATTAAGATATCATTATAAAGCAATTACAACATTGAGATTGTTAATGAATATCTTTCTCTTTGTGTGTCTGTGTCTGTGTGTGAGAGAGAGACAGAGAGAAAGAGAGATGGAGACAGGGTCTTGCTCTTTTGCCCAGGCTGCAGTGCAGTGGCATGATTCACATTAGCCTCAAATTCCCAAGATTAAGGGATTCTCCCACCTCTGCCTCCTCAGTACATGGGACCACAGGCATGCACCACTGATTCTGGCTAATTTTTTTTCATTTTCTCCAGAAAGAAAGTCTTACCATGTTGCCCACCTGGTCTCAAGTGATCCTCAAAAATAGTTTATAAAGTAGTATTTGTACTTTAGTGCTTACCTGGACTTCATCTGATTCACATGATGTACAGGGCTTATTCCAATTGAAATGTGGAAATAATAAGACTTTTTCTTGATTTTTTCCCCAGAAAAAGCTCAGGAGCGCTGGCCCTGGTCCAAATGGGGCTTAGTCATCTTCTGGATTCTGCCTAAGCTTAGACAGTCAGGATTGACAGTGCCATACCCTTCCTAGGTCTCAAGGGACCCCTGGGTTGATCTTCCCGAGGCAGCCACAACATTTTCAACCCCTGGTCCTTCCTGTATGCCCAGAGGAAAGTCTGGAATGGAGTAAATTTATACAACTATGTGACTATTAGCTACCTAGTTGGTCCCTTATGAGGGGTGACTAATGAAGAAGACAATGGCATGGAAGAGAAGTATGTTTGGGAAAAGAATATTATCCTCTCTTGAATAATAAAAAAAAATTGTCTTTCTCTTCACTATGTTTCTCTCTCTAATCTAAGCTAAATTTGAAAACAAACAAACAACCACAAACACCTCTTCTCTGTTTTTCTTCAGAAAGTCCTAGAATTCAGCAAAAAAAAGCACCCAAGCATTCTACAAATAGCACTTGTGTCCAATTTTGCCCCAAGTTGAATGAATTCACTTTTTGTATGGTGGCCAAGAAAGCTATGTGGGAGGCTGGCTGTAAGGTACAAATTCATGGGGTGTGAATACCAGAGAGAAAGAGAAATATCTTGAACAACAAAAGTTACTTCTGGCCCTCCTTCAAAATATTGATTGATATCTTGTCTCTTGTTTTTTGCAGGGTGACCTGAGAGCACCTTTGGTGTGCCAGCGACAGCAAAAGGACACTTGGGTGCAAGTGGGAATCTTGTTACTTTGAGGAGCATTGCACAAAGCCCTGTGTCTTCAGCCAAGTGCACCCTTTCCTTTTCTGGCTCCAGGGAGTGACATGGCCTAGCCATGCACCCTGGCACCATCAAGGACACATGACTACCTCTGCTTCCATGTCCCTTTCAGTCTCTACCTCTACAAATGCCTTGGCTTTTACCTCCACTGCTAGTGCTTTCCGGCCACACTTCATCTTTCTGCCACAGCCTCAGAGTAAGGCTCAAAAACTTGGTAGGAGAAGTAAAGGAAGAAGAGAATGGAAATAGAAAAGAATAGAGGGAACAAGAGTGGAGAGAAAGCTCTTCCTGAGAAATGCTTGAAAAAATTATTTTCCTTATGGCTCACATAGCCATTTCATACTTGATATATGATTCAATTTCCATAGTATCCCTACAGATTACTCTATGCTATAGATCAAATAACATGATTATTATAATTATCTTAAATGCGTATTCTGATAGTAGATAAGTACAATGGATTGATCAATTTCTCATGGCAAAAGATGAATAGGGCTAACATTAAGACACACTCTCCTAACACAAAGACATTTCCTTACCACCATGCAGTACCTGACACTTGTAATATAGTTATTTAAAATTAAGTTTGTTTTAAGTTAAAGATATTATGATGTTTGGAAACAGCATAGTAGTTGATAAGTAATGTGTTTTAGGTGCTAGTGTACTAGACTATATTACAGTGCGACTATCAGGTTCCCCCTTCCCTTGGCTATCAGAAAACTTATCATCAGATTAGCAATGTCTATTTCATGTTACTGTACTTCACCTATTTCCTTGGAAATTGAGTGATCTCTTTTGGTCTCATGTATTAAATGTGCACTTAACTGCAGCTATTTTATAGCTACCACCTATTGCCAAAGCTACAGTAAATAATACTTTAAAACATAAAGGAGGCCATAATTATTTGCTTACATCCTCCAAAGTCTAATTCAAAGACAGCTACACTTAAGATCTTAGTTATGCTTCTAATTTCATCTATACTTCCTTACCCCTTCTATAGACAGGTCATCTTCACCATTTTTATCTCTCTCTCTATATATTAATGAGCATTGCTTCAACTCAGTTTTCTGAGGAATTCTAAAATACTTTTAAAAATATGAGCTCTTTCCTGAACCTCAAACTTAAATTTTCTATTTAAACTATTGGTTTGATATCTCACTAAGATTATAAGTTTAGGAAGATAAGCCCCCTCCAATTTAGAGACAGCTGCCTTATCTCCAAATTTTTCCTTATCTATCTAATATCTTCAAATCATTGTATTTTTTGTGGCCTATCTGCTTCAATGACTTCTAAGTAGCTAAAATCATAGATATACAAATATTGCAGTGGGAGAGAAAGCTGGAATGGCTCCCAATATTTTGATTAAAGAAATTTAAGCTAGGATATAAAGAAACTATGACCTTGGAAAGATAATAACAGGAATACTTTTTTTCAAGGAAAATGCATAAACACAATAGAGGTAGAACTTTGTCTTCGCTAGTCGTATTTAACAATGCTGACTCAGTTAGCAGAAATAGGAGGGATTTAAAACTTTAAAAATCATCTACAGTTGGCAATTCTATTCAAATCAGCACAATTAGGCTTATTTTTCTCCTCAGCTTTGGCAGATCGGATTGCTCTGCAATATGCTATGCCTTGGCAAGCTGTGATCATCAGCCATGGAAGTGATTTCTGCTGTGGTTCCATAGTTAGCCACTGTTGGATTCTCACAGCTGCCCACTGTGTCAGGAACATGTAAGTTTGTGCCTGCCTCTTCCCATACCCTATAATTCATTATCCCATAAATACATTGCTGAAGGTTTCTCTGTCCAAATTCACTTCTATCATGTATGACCATCTGGCATATACAGATAACATTTTTGGTTTAGGCTAAAAATAAATTGTCTCACTGTGTTTGGCTTACTAGTACCTCTGTTAATTAATTCCTCTCCTAATCCCATTGTCTGTGGGCTCTTTATTCATAGATTTCTGATTTCTCTGAAGATAAGCTAGGTACCTTGTGTATCATGACTAAAGAAATATGCTGGAAAGCCTGATGTAGGCTTAAGGTGCTGGTTTTCTAATGAATGTACTATAATAAATTTTTGCCTGTGCACACAGGAATCCTGAAAACACTGCTGTGATTCTGGGCCTGAGGCACACTGGCACACCACTGAGAATTGTGAAGGTGTCTATCATGCTATTTCATGAGAGATTCCGGTTGTTGAGTGGGGTAGAAAGAAATGATCAGGCTTTGCTACTCCTCCAAGATGTCTAGACTCCCATTCGGCTCTTAGCACAGTTGGGCTATCTGAAAAACCTGAATAATTCAGAATGCTGGCTGTCTGGGCCACAAATTATTATACCAGGTCAGCAGTTACTTTTCATATTAGGGTAGCAGCTCTAAAAAAATGAGGTTCATATTTTTAATATTATGGTTCAAGGAATAACTATAATCACAATTGTATCCATTACTAATTATAAGATATTTAATCCACATAAAAGACCCACTAGGAGATTTGTTTTTGTTTTATAAGATGATGGTCCTGATAATAACTTCACAGGATTTTAGATCTGAAAACAATTATATGAGGATCTTTCTATGTATAGTCAATTTCGTAAACCAAAATAGAGATGATTTGCTTTCTAACTCTTTGCTCACTTCAACACAAAGGAAAATGAAGCTTTTTTTGGTTTTATTTTGTTTTTAACCTCTTTATGAAAATGAAGCTGAACTTGACTTGGAATTTGGAATTCCATAAGTAAAATTTACTTGTTAATTTTGAAGAGTGGCATTTAAAAAGTGAGTAAAGGGTGATGATGCTGTCCGCAGTGACTCACTCCTATATTTCCAGCCTTTGGGAGCTTGAACTAGGAGAACCCTTTGGGCCCAGGAATGTGATAGCCACTTGGGCAATATAGCAAGACTTCATCACTAAACAGCAACAACAACAAATAGGCTGGTGTGGTGTTGCACACGTGTAGTCCCAGCTACGTGGGAGGCTGAGACAGGAAGATAGCTTGAGACTAGGAGATTGAGGCTGCAGTTTGTGAAGATTGTGCCAATGCACTCCAGTCTGGGTGACCAAGCAAGAACTTGTCTCAAGAAAAAAGCGGGGGGCTGGCGTGGTGGCTCACGCCTGTAATCCCAGCACTTTGTAAGGCTGAGGCCAGTGAATCACCCGAAGTCAGAAGTTTGAGACCAGTCTGACCAACATGAGGAAACCTCATTTCTGCTAAAAATACAAAATTAGCCAGGAGTGGTGGTGTGTGCCTGTAATCCCAGCTACTCAGGAGGCTGAGGCAGGAGAATTGCTTGAACCCAAGAGGCGGAGGTTGTAGTGAGCCGAGATCAGGCCACTGCATTCCAGACTGAGTGACAGAGCGAAACTCCATCTCAACAACAACAACAACAACAACAACAACAACAACAAAGTCACTAGAAAGAGAATGAAATTGATAAATGTGCAGTGTAAAATGTTAATGGTGAGAAAATAAACTGAATATCTTTGTATGTTATACATACAAGTTTAAAGTAATGAGGAGACAGTGATAAGACAGATCATGGTCTTACCTCAATACTTAGTGATTAAATGTAACATATGTTCTTTAGAATAGTTATAGTCCATTTGTCTTTCTAGGAGAGACCGATGAGAATCCAGAAATGTTAAAGATGCAAGTGATGGAAGCTTCCAGCTGTGCCCACCTGTACCCTGGCATAGGCAGTTCCATTGTTTGCTTCATTACTCAGACCAAAGACTCTAATGCAAATGTGGTACACAGTCGATTATTTTTTGTTCTACATGATAGAAACTATAACTTTGTCCCTGTATAAAATGGTGTACAACATATGTCTAAATAATAAGCGAATTGCTCGTCAGTAGGCAACCATTTTAAAAGTCTTTAATTACAGAACAAAATCTCTGAAAATAATTGCTGTTCATCTCTGAGTTTTCTTACATGGGTTATTAATCTTTAGCCATACTAAATAGCTAGTATGCTGCTCTTCAAACAAATTAGACATTTTATATAATTCCCATATTCTAATAATAGTATCTTTACCCCTCAGACTTTCAAACGAGTCCAACCTTTTTCTATTTCCCCAATTAAAATAACTTTTTAAGGTTTAATCTTCAGTGATTTTTGTAGTAATATTTTTGAAGGTATTTGATCAGGATGATTTACTTTTGTACATATCTGATGTCTCACTTTCTTCTGAATACATCTTTTGTTATCCACTTATTAGATCTAAGGTTAAGAAGTTGGAATAGGGATTTAAATCCAAATGCTACATTTGAATTTACAGGAGTCAGTGAGTTCAGGAAGTGTCATTATGTGCAGACCAATATCTGGCAATGGCAGTTGGAGACAAATAGGCTTCACCAGTCTCAAAGCCCTAGCTACTACAATAAGTCAACACTTCTCCTGGATCTTATCTACTTCAGCAAAGGAAGGCTACCCACTAAACCAGGCCCATGTGCTTTGGGTGAAAACTCCTAAGTCCTCTGGCCTCCTTAAACAGCCAAGCACACTGCCACTTTCTTCAATAACAATTGCTGCAGCCCTGAGACTTTGGTAGCCTAGTGACTATAACTAGTGATGCTACAGTCTGGTCACAGTGTGATAAAACACCAGAGCAACAACAACAAAATATTGACTTAAGCCTTCTAAAATCTCTCTAAATATACCTTCAATAAATATGTTTTTTGCTACATAACAACTGCTTTCTACTTCCCGAACTAACGCTTGGCGTTGGATTGTTTTCATTCTTGAAACTGATTCATAACTGTATATTTAACATGAAGGTGAATGCAGAATTTCATGTGTCAGCAAATAAAATTTTCAAAATGATGCAAAATACAAATGTGAAATTGTATTTGTGAACTTTACTGTTCTTTCAAATTATATTCTAACACCTACCCATTCACACAATTTTTTATAACTATCTGCATGTTCTCTTCAGGTGGGAGAGAAACAGTATCAGAGTTCTTAATAATTTCTAAAAGACAGAATGACAATACTACACAAGATTTAATCTATTCACAATATTGTATTTACTGAATGAAAAAATTACTTTTAAAATCTTACTAAAGTATTAACTAAATAAAATATGTGATTTCGATAACTCTAAAATACATGTACATGAAGAAAATAGAACAAGGATTAAAATACATAAACAAACAAATGAGGCCAGGTGTGGTGGCCCACGCCTGGAAACCCAGCATTTTGGGAGGCCAGTGTGGTCGGATCACTTGAGGTCAGGAGTACAAGACCAGCCTGGCAAATATGGTGAAGCCCAGTCTTGACTAAAAATACAAAAATTAGCTGGACATGGTGGCATGCGCCCGTAATCTCAGCTCCTCAGAAGGCTGAGGTAGGGGAATCCTTGAAGCTGGGAGGCAGAGTTTGCAGTCAGCCGAGATCGTGCCACTTCACTCCAGCCTGGGTGACATAGTGAGACTCCATCTCAAAAGAAACAAACAAACAAACACCCAAAAACTAACGAATTAAAAAAAAAAATCAGTACTAGAAAAAGTGCTCACAGGAAACTCACATATCTAACAGAAAACAAAATTCCTTTAAAACGAAAGTTCCAGAAGGGGCAAATAAGAAAACAAATTTAACATCTCATATATAAAATACAAACAGTAAACTGAAAAGAACCACAGGGGAAAAATATCAAAGTTTACAACTAAGCTCTCTAAAAGAAACTGAAAATCCCTCAAAAACTTCCTAGTGTCCATGTCTCTGTATTGCAAAAATGATCATAAAAATTGCCAGGAGTAGAACAATAAAAATGTATCTTAAAACTTCATAAACACTTCAAGTCTCACATAAAAATTGTAATGAAAAATGGATCAGTCTGCAGTTTTTTCATACAATTATGAACAAATTATATTTCCTCATACTTAAATTTGCTTTTCAATATTCTAAGAAATTAACTTTTATATTAACAGTAGGCGATGTAACAAAGCAGGTCTTTATCAAGATAACTGACACTGGATGTCCACGGCATTACTCAGGTGGGTCTTAATTCCCAGCCAGTGTGTGTCCCTCCCTGGACACACACTGAAGGTCCCCATCCATTTTGTAATCTCTTAACATTTCCTCCCCCGGAGGAAACACTAAAATACAAGTACATGGAGAACGTAGAACATTTCCTCACACTGGAGCCCAGTGTTGTCTTCCAGATTCCCTGTGCAGTGGCCTGTCTTATCTGGCAAGGAAGGAAAGTGGGAGTGAGAATGACAGAGAGGAGAATGCATGTCAGGGGAGCCTGGGCTCCTTGAAACAGAACATGACGGGCCTGGGAGAACCATTCCAAAAGGACATAAACCTAGAAGGGCCTCAGGTGGACATCCGCACAGAGAGGGAGGGGGCCCTGGTTGAGCTCGAACTGAGCCCCAGTGGGTAGCAGGCCTCAAGGCAGGGGAGGGAGGTGGAGAGTGATGATAAGACAGCTATCCCTTAAGCCTTGCTTCTCACCCACTGACTTTAGCCACATATGCATCATAGGTAGCTTAGGGTTCCCCAATCCTTAAATGTGGGTGTTACAGTTCCCTTATGGGCCGTTCTGCCCCAACCCATGGATGGCGTGGGATTGCTCACTGCAGTCTCCTCCATGATCCTTGGATTCTCCAAGTAGGGCACAGATCCAGGACTCAAAGGCCTTTCAGTTCACAGCTCTAGGCTCCTTGGCTGGCCTCCTCTCTGTTCCCTCTCTAATGCTGTCCCTCCCCTCCCCGGGGTAGAACTGCAAGGGATTGAGCCATAGGCCTGGCTGATGATCTGGGGGAATGTAGAAGGGGGTCCACTACAGGTCAGGTCAGGGTTCAAAGCCAATTCCCCAAAGGCCAAGGAATGACCAGCGAGGTCCTTTCCTATGATGCCCCACGGCAGACTCGACCTCAGAAATCCTGCCAAAACCCAGGCAGTCATGTTCAGCCAACCAACTGAACAAGCTCAGGTAGGCCATATTCTGCCTGCAGCTGGAGGCTTGACCTTCAAGATCCCAGAACCGGTGGACTGCAGTGGAACGAGACACCCTGTATCCTGGAGGCAGAGGAGCCAGGAAGGTTCAAGCCAGGCTGACCCTCCCACACACCAGCTCCCCTACAATGCTGGGAGGCATTCCTTACCAGGGATGCCAACACAATACTCCTGAATGATCACTTCATTGTGGAAGTAAAGGTTGTGATGAAAGTAAATCTTCTTCCTGCGGCCAGTAACCTGGATGGCTGTGTTCCTCCACCTGCCTGACCAAGAAGGAGAAAGAGGATGGACTCAACGGGACCATTTCATCTAGCTGGGCTGAGGTGGCCTGCTAGCTGGAGCGAAGCATGAGTTTCCCCTTCCCAGCTCTGCCACTGAGACACCACCGGGGCCCAGGGGGACCTCAAACTGACTCAGACACCGGACCCCTCCCATAGCCCCCAGCTCCCCAGCCTGACCATCATGTAGCACAGCAGGACTTCATCATGGTTTCTGACCCATGCCGACATCTGGGTGTGCCAAACAATCTACCTCTGCTCAAGGAGACTCCAGATGATTGGGTGGGCAAGCCTCGTGAAACCCTGCAATTTGCAGGAGCACAGAGAATGTGGAGCAGGGTTATCTCCCAGACATTTGGCCTGTCACCCTCCCTTGTTTACCTCTGCCTCTGTCTGGAGAGGGAGCAACTTCAAAACTATGGTTGTTTTGGGGGTGGGTGGAGCCAGGCAAAGACAGCTGAGCTGACCCTGGACAGGTGGCGGAATAAGTGGGCAGGTGGTTGCAGCTTAGGGGCAGGGGGCGGGGTGGTGTGAGGCGGTTTCTTCCTCAGCGTTCATGAGCTGCAGGAGGCCCTGGTGTGCAGGGTGCTGGGCATGCTCTGCTGATGTCCGGGTGTCTGGTGTCCTCTTATCCTGGTCTTCCTGAGAGGTGGGCCTGTACAGTTGAGGGAAGCCCTGTAGGTAGAATGGGCTGCAGGGTTGTGCGTCATGCTCCCCATGGGGCTCGCGTGGGTGCAAAGGAGGTTATATATGCTCAGGGCCTACACCGCTTTGTGTGCAGCGCCGGCAGGCGGAAGAAAGCATATCTGGGGAGCTGGTGCCTGCCTTGTGGAGGTCAGCAGCTCGATGCACCGCGAACCCGAGTCTTCAGCACCTTGTGTTTCTGGGGTGAGCCTGTTGGAAACAGGCACTCAGAGCGGG
The DNA here is from genome assembly GCF_029289425.2 of Pan paniscus. Lineage (NCBI taxonomy): Eukaryota > Metazoa > Chordata > Mammalia > Primates > Hominidae > Pan > Pan paniscus. The sequence continues at coordinate 25,793,180 of NC_073273.2, read as the reverse complement.
GGTGGTTCAATAGCTGGCACGGGCGTGCAGACTCCCCTTCCTCCAGGGCATTTCCCAAGGAAACATACCTTTTAACTTGGCGCTGTGCGTGAAGGGCCCTTGGTACCGCGATTCTCCCTTGTGAGTGCTGTGCTTGGCTCCCCTTTCCTACCACGTGCTCTCACGGCTCCCACTAGCAAGCTGGCCTCTGATCTGCAGGAACGTGGCCTCGGCTCCCACCCTGTCCCCCATCCCCTGCCTCCTGGCTGACCCCTTGGGCCTCCCACCTGGCTCCTCCCTCCACCCAGCCCCCAATCCCCTCCTGAAGCCCGATGCCTATCCCTGCATCGGCAGCTGCAAGGATATGGCTCTGGCCCAGAAGCCGGAGGTACCCTGTGGATTGGAGCGTTCACGGAGCCCAGCTCCAAGTGAAGGATCTCCAGCAAGTCCATTGACTCCCCGGGTATGCTGGGTCCAGGGCCAGCCTTGCCCGCTGGTTCACCTTCTGCCACTCCACGTCGGTCTCCTCCACAACCACCACCTCTACCTCAGCCATTATGTCTTCCACCATCAGCACCACCTCCTCTTCCAAGGCTGCATCCTTGCTCTGTGCCCCGGCTGTCCTCTCCAGCAGAGCCTCCAGCCTGAACACTGTGCCCCTCTGGTGCTCCCACAGACCCGGGCCTATGGAGTCCAGCCAATCCTCGTCACCCCTAGGCTCTGGGAGCCGCTCCTCAGGAGGCCCCCTCCCCAAAAGGCCCATGGGCGGCGACCTGCTGAGAACCTAGTCCCACACCTATGTGGACCCAGGTTTCCTAAGGAGTCCCGATGGGCCCGCAGATTGCAGCAGTCGCCGTGTGGCTCAAGTCCCATGCAGGGTCAACTGCGCACAGGAGCTCGGGAGCCAGAGGACGAGGACCTGGGCTTGCAGAGCCCCACCAGCAGGCACGGGAGCCGCTGCTGCGCGTGTGGGAGCCTCTGGATCCGCAAGGCAGTGCACAACAGCATGCACGCAGGCCGTCGATGGCCAGTCCTGGAGGCTGGCCTCCTGTTTGCCCGGGGCATAGGACAAGAGGCCCTTTGGAATGCTCCTTGGAATACATCTTCCTCAGGGAGGAAGCATGGAAGGCGGAGCCTGTATTTGCTTAGGCCTGCGAGAGTGCGAGCCGGGGTTCTGGCCTCTGGAGCAGACGAATTCCACCTCAGCACAATCAGGTGAGTTTCCTCCCACGCCCCGCCCCGACCCCCTTTCCCCAGGACACCCGCCGCCGCCCTCACCCCAGCAGCCAGAGTGAGTTCTTCTCTGGATCTGCAATATTCCGTACCACCTACCTGGCCTGCCTAATGAAGTGAGCTGTTTCATGTATTCCCTGTGGGTCAATAGCTTGCCACACTCAGGATGTCAGTTAGGGCACAGGGCTTCCATGCCCACAGTTCCAAAGGCCACGCAGCCTGCGTGTGCCTGGACACAGAGCTACCTGGCACAAGCTCCGAGGGCTTCTCAGAGGAGGCTTACCCCAGGAGGCTGGGACTGCAGGCCAACCTGGGTTGGTGCAGCCCAACCTGGGTTGGTGCAGCCCAGGGAGACTCCCACACCCTTGCACTGATTGGCCACGCAGGGAGGCCGGCGGTCTCGGCACGGCTCCCGGAGCCCTTTGAGTGCAGTCCATTAGGAGGCGTCTGGAAGCCTGGGGCTGGCGCCGTGAGGGACCACCGACCCACAAGCTCTAGTAAGGGCAGCGGCAGGGTTCCTGTGGCGTGGGTCGGGCAGCACAGGTGGTGGTCTGTGGGAGTCCGGAGAAGGGCACTGTCTTCAGGATGGAGGCTCTGCAGGAGGGGGCTCCCGGAGCGCAGAGCGAGGAGGCAGCCTGGGTGGAGGAGGCGGTGCTGGTGTTGGATGACATAATCGCGGAGGTGGAGGTGGTGGCCCAGGAGGAGGCCGACGTGGAGCGGCTGGAGGAGGACCAGCGGGCACAGCCTGGCCCTGGGCCCATGACCCCAGAGTTGACACTGGAGGAACTACTGGCCATTCAGGTGGAGCTAGAGCCGGTTAATGCCGCAGCCAGGAAGGCCTTTTCTCAGCAGAGGGGAAAGATGGAGCGGAGGCGCAAGCCGCACCTGGACCGCAGAGGCTCATTCATCCAGAGCATCCCTGGCTTCTTGGCCAGTCTTGTAACCTTTTCAGTGTTTCTTCTGCCTTTCTAGTGGAGAGGTGCTCTCGGAGAAGTGTAAGGAACTTAACGGGCAGCTCGGCATCGATGTGACTATTTGAGGAAAAACAGTGAGTTGCCGTGGACAAGTGTGGCTGTAGAAAGCCGGCGCAGACGCGGGTACTATTTTCCTGCATGCAGCAGAGAAACCCTTCGTGAGGCCCAGCAGCAGACGTTTGGGGCATCTTTTTGAAGAGCAGAAGCAAGTTTTCACCAGAACAGGTTTTTCTGTGAATCAAGCTATTGTTAACGGAGTGTGATTGCTCCCCCTTGCCAGTCCGATCTGGGACGGGGTGTCTTCGGGTATAAGCAGTTTCTGCCACTCCTCAGACACAAGCAACTCTCTGCAAATCGTCCCTCCCCGTGTCAGTGCAGTCGGCCTCAGAAGTATACACCCTCTGTGAACCCAAGAGGCCTTAATTCAGGGGGAAGAGAGGAAAAAAGGAGGTCATATATGGAAGCAGATCTGAGAAATCCCCCACCCCAGACTCTGGGTGCTCTTCGGCCTTCTTCCCTGTTGCTTCTAGCTTTTCCTTCCATCGCATCTAAAGGCTCTTTGACCTAAATCAGATTGCAAACCACCTCCAGATGTCAGCCCTGATCTCTGACCAAGATGAAGACATGCTGAGCTACATGATCAACTTGGAGGTGATGCCGGGAAGACTGAGGCTAGAGGGTTTAGGGGGGAGTGTAAGGGAAATAATTTATTCCTGTAAGCAACAGTGGGCACCTCACCGGAAAACGTATGTAAGTTTTCTCCACCTTGTCCTGACAGGTGAAAGAAGCCAAGCATTCCGTTCATCTCTGCAAGATCATGTTGTTCTTTTGGAGTAACCCCTACTTCCAGAATCAAGTGATTACCAAGGAATATCTCATGAACCTCACAGGTGACAGGTGGCTCCCAGGATGGGTAGTGGAAGGAAGATGGTGGGTGGATCATTGCCAACGTGATCCAGCCCCCTTCTCACAAAATCCTGTCTCTGTAGAATACAGGGCTTCCCATTCCACTCCAATTCAGTGGTATCCGAATTATGAAGTGGAGGCCTATCGCCACAGACACCACAACAGGAGCCTTAACTTCTTCAACTGGTTTTCTGACCACAACTTTGCAGGATCTAATAGGATTGCTGAGGTGGATCCTCACTGGGAAACATCAGGAATGACCCTGGTATGTTCCCAGCTGCATGGGTCACCAGTCTGAAAGTCTGATGAGGCCTTTCCTGATTGATTCCTCCGATAGATCCTATGTAAGGGCCTGTGACCCAGTCACCTGAAATACTGCACAAGGATGAAGCCACCTGAAGAGCGAACAGAGATTTCAGGTGAGCTGCTCGGTTGGAACTGGAGCTGTTTGATGCCCACTATGAGGGGTTTGACACATCTCCCTATTCAGGGAGTCTGCATGCTCATTTCATACATGTAGAAATTCCTTGAGAAGAAGACACAGAGTGACAGAATCTGGGAGATTCAGGGCATTGGGCTGAAAAAGGCTCATTAGAGACAGCACTGCCAAGCAGGTTATAGCTGTGGAGTCTTAAGCTCAGGGAAGTATAGTGCATGTCCAGCCTCACTGAGAAGTAAAGCTGAATCACTAACTTCAATCTGTGGCACTTGATTCCATGGCCATCAACCCCACCGGCAGTCATCCTACCAACCCCTTAAGATTGGGCTCCCTGAATGTGCCTCCTTGTCACCTTTGCCACAGACCACAAAAGACTGTTTCAGTTGATGGATTTTCTTAAGCTATTGCCCCATCAGATTTCTGTGTGCTTTTAGTATGCAATACATCTTGTAAGCTGACTCCCATCATAGAGGATACTGGGAATGGGGCAGGTATTGCAGAGAACAGTTTGTAACACATGGTAGGAAGAGGCTTAAGAGATCACAAATGGGGAAGGGGTAGTCTTTTCTCGGCAGGCCTTAAAATTAAAACATTTTAAAGTATGGCCCTGAGGAAATACATCGTGATATGCATTTGTGTTTCTCTAGGGGACTCCCAGATTTTGAGTTGAATATGATGGAGCATCAGACTTTACCTAAAACAGCAGAACTGCTAAAAAGTTACTGCAGTATGCAGGATGTCAGTACTCAGCATGGTCTTATGCACACGAACTAAAGGAAAAACAGATCCAGTCACAAAAAATGCAGACAGGAAGAGAGGGTAAAATTGGATTGAATGGAATGAAAAATAAATACTATTAAGGATGTATGATTCTGCATGTATGTGTGTGTGTATGTGTGTGTGTCTGTGTGTGTCGGTGTGTGTGGGTATGTTTATCCTTTGGATTCAGTTGTCATAATGAATTGGTCAATCCATATGTTTTATTCTCTCCGTGGAAATGACCACTTCATGTCAGAGCTAGGCCTCCAAAGTTGTAGAGTGAATAGGTATGGAATATTTCGGGATTCTTCCTGCAGGACAGAGTTGGGGAGGTAAAAGAAAGAGAAAGTTTAGTTGGAGGCTCACTTCATCCTATGGAAACAGAGGTAGTTCAACAAAAGGGGTTAATGGGCACTAAGATATCCAGGGCCCAGTTTGCCGGGATAAGGCACCCCCAAAATCCTTCATTTTGTGTATCATCAGACACATTAAGATAGCACAAGATAATGGAAATCTGAAAGTTCACTTTCATGTTGAATTCACATGTTCTCCTTTTAAAGGGGAATGCATAATCATTTTCTGGGACAATCAGCGTCTCAGGACAAGGGGTCCCATCACTGTGAGAAGAAATAGGCTAGTAAGGTGTATGGAGGGACTGTGGGAAAGGTTACAGAGGTATGTGGGAAGGCATTCAGGATACACCTTTTTTTTTCTTTTTTTTTTTTTTTTTTTTTGAGATGGAGTCTCTCTCTGTCACCCAGGCTGGAGTGCAAATTTTGGCTCACTGCAAGCACCACCTCCTGGGTTCACGCCATTCTCCTGCCTCAGCCTCCTGAGTAGCTGGAACTACCGACACCCGCCACCACGCCTGGCTAATTTTTTATATGTTTAGCAGAGACAGGGTTTCACCCTGTTAGCCAGGTTGGTCTTGATCTCCTGAGCCCATGATCTGCCCACCTCGGCCTCCCAAAGTGCTGGGATGACAGGCGTGAGCCACCGCACCTGGCTGCCTTTTTTTTTTCTGGCATAGTTGACTAAGGGAAAACACAAACATGCAGAAGTGAGGGGAAAGAGGGTGGATTTGTGGAATATAAGATGGTCAGAGGATCCATGCATGGACTTTCCGTCACTTAATGACCCAGAATATGGACACTGTTATTGATGTTTGCATCTTTAGTTGGGCTAAGCTTTTCTCCAAGATTATTATTAGGTGAGGAGCCAATAATGTATGTAGCTAACAGCATTACCAGCGCATTTGGAGCTCATGCAAACCCTAGTGAGACTGTATTCTCCCCAGTCATTGGCACTGCAGATTGTTTCTGGAGCCCAGGGCCCTTTTATTTTCTGTGGCCTTTTCAGCATACTTTGCATAAGGTTAAGAATTTAAAGAGTGGGAATGGGGCAGCAGATTGGTGTGTGCACTCAGGGCAACTCAGATTGGGAAATGCGTGGGGACTTGCCTATCATAAGGTCGTTTGAAAATGTCTTGCCGCAAATTTAATGCATAGGAAAAAGTTGAGGAAAGGATCTTACAATGAATTTTCTAGGAGGTAAATAGATAAGGAAAATACGGTGAGTAGATGCCAGGGCTAGTTTTGGAGCTAGCCGGTTTTAAACTGGTAGTAGGGGAAGAGCTTTTCCCAAGGCAGGCAGCAAACCAGGAACTGTCTATAATGGACCGGTGTGCCGTGGGCTGGTTACTCTGCCATATTGGCCACCCCAAAGAGTGAACATGGCTGACTGGGCTTCTTCCTTGAATCCTGCATGCAGTTCAGTCTAGTGATTTCACATGAGCTCCACTGTTTAGGTATTATCAGAGATCATGCTGAATTATACAGTCTGTCTAATGCTTCTTCCACTGAATATCCATACACATAGGCCACAGATGTTAAGGTCACTGACAAATTTGCATTTGGCCTCAGTAACTCTGAAACACCTCTGTTATTTCTAGTGTCAGGGTCTTGGTGTTTTTTTCATGTTTAAACTGCCAAGTGTGTGTCTGTATTTGCGTATGTTTATTTCTGTATGTGGTTTTGTATTTTTCTCTGACTCCACCTATGTCTCTGTCTGTCCCTATGTTTCCACACTGCCTGTTTTAATTTGTATACACCTATCTCTACAACTGTGCTAGACTTTGTATCTGTGTCTTTGAACATCTGTCACTGTCTCTCCCTTCATTTCTTTCCTTCCCTTACACCCCTCCTTTCTTCCTTGCCTTCCTTTCCCATGCCCCTCTCTCCATCTGCATCATCTATCTTCCTATCCTTTATCTGAATTTAGTTTGTAATTCTGAATCTGTTGGCAGTGGCATCAGATTATTGTTTTCATATCAGGGTGAAATTCCTCTTATAAAGACTCTCAGCTGAAGGAGATGAGTTCTTTTTGTGAGACATAATGAACCATTTATTTCAAGCCTATCTAGAAATGACAGTGTTAAAAAAAATAACTGGGCATTACAGCAAAGCCAAAAGTCACATGGATCCCACTCATCCCACTCAGTATATCCAAAAGGTGGAAAAGAGGAAAAGCGGGTTATGCCTGCGGTCTCCAAAGCAGAGTGAGAATTTTCAAGAGATTGTGTCAGATTATTCTCCAGGAGGCAGCCGTAGTTCATAGGTATGTGTTGTGTAAACACAAGCGTGATGATGAACCAAAGAAAATGTACTTATCCCTATGCTTTTCTTTTGTATTATCATTTTAAGAAACACTGTGTATATAGAATTTCTTCATGAGATGTCATAAACTATTGTTTAATGAACTCATATCTAGTTTATTCATTGTGTCAAACAATGTCAAGGAATCATGATTCGTTATGACCTGTTACAGATAGGTGATGTGAAATAACAAAATGAGAGCGTACAGAAAGGGCAGATCATGGTCTGAGAATCTCACCAAGAGGTTCAGGTGAGCTGAATGCATGTCAGGGATTCAGAAAAAGATACTTGTTATTATGGGCTTTGAAGCCAAAGGAAGTACTCTTTGTACATTCGTTTAACTCATTTGGGGAGTTTCGTTTATTATTTACACTGTTCTCTCTGCCCTTTCTCACTGTTTTTTCCAACTGGGGCTGTTACTATTTGAAAGCTGGTTTCTTTCATCAGTTCTCATAGGCTCTAATGATGTATCATTTATTTTTATTCTCCTCACACTACATAGTTTTAATTTACCTAATTTGACTCTTTTTTGTTGGTTTGTTTTCTGAGAATGAGTCTTACTCTGTCTCCTAGGTTGGAGAGCAGCACCACGATCTCAGCCCACTGCAACCTGGACACCCCACACCCATGTGATCCTCTCAACTCAGATTCTCACATAGCTGGCACTACAGGTGCATGCCACCCCTCCCAGCTACGTATTAATTAATTAATTACTTTTTAGACATGGGCCCATGTTGCCCCAGGTTGGTCTGGAACTCCTGAGTACAGGCAGTCCTACCACCTCACCTCTCAAAGTGCTGGGATTACTGGTGTGACCCAGGGCCCTGGCATGGCTTTTTGAGTTTTTTGCTTTTTTCTTCTGCCTCCTCACGTCTTCTTTTGAAATATGCAGTGAAGTTTTCAATTCATGGACTATAGTCTCCAAGCCTGTAATTTCTATCTTTCAGTTGATCATCTACATTGAGATCTATTTTTATTTTTATGTATATGTTTTAACTTACCAAATGACATTGCATTCTTTCCTGTGTCATGAAAAATACATTGATACAGGTAGAAAGGAATAGCACTTCTTTATAATACAATACTTTATTGACATTTATTCTCTTAAGGTATTGAAAATTTTATGTTTATTTTTTAAATTGTCATATGAAATTATACATATTTATAATTTACGCGGTGATGTTCAAAAAGTCATATATGTTATGCATGAGATACATCCGGCTGATCAGCACATGCATGATCTCAACTACTTGCCATTTTTGAGGTGATAAAACTCGACATGCACTGTCTTAGAATTTTGTAGAGAAAGTATGTGTTATCATTAGTCATAGTCAGCATGCTGTAGAAAAGTTTTTAACCTATTCCTCCTTTCTAACTAGAAATATGTATTATTGATCCAACATCTCAGTTCATCCTCTTCACTAGACACCACCCCACCAGTGGAGTCACTACCACTGTGAGGTCTGCTTTTTAGATTTCATGTAAGAATGAGGTCATGTGTTATTTGCCTTTCTGATATATGGCTTATGTCACTTAACAAAATGGCATGCATGCATTCAGCAGATTCAGACATGCTGTCACAACTGGCTATAGCGAAACTGTAAAGAGTGCAGCAATAATTGCATGCGTGCATGCACCGCTTCAACATGCTGATTTGTGTACTTCTGGGTGTGCCCCGGTATTCTGATTTGCTGCATCATATGGTGGGTGGTTCTACTTGTAGACTTCTGAAGACTTTTTATACTTAAATAAAAGCCATAAAGTTTCTTGTAATGCCTGCACTAATTTACATTCTCACCAAAAGTGTGCAAGGATTTCCTTTTCTCTGCATCCTCACCAGAAATGAGGTGGTTTTTGTTTTGTTTTGTTTTGTTTTGTTTTGTCTTTTGGATAATAGGCATTGTGACTGAAGTGAGATGAAATATCACTGTGGTTTTTATGTGCATTTTCCTGATGCATTAGGGATGATGAGCGCTTTTTACTGTGTCTTCTGGGCAGCCGTATGTCTTAGTTTCACAAATGACTATTCACATCCTTAGTCCATTTGTTTTCATGCTATTGAGTTGTTGGAGTTCCTTATGTACTGTAAATATTCACCCATTAACAGATGTATGGCGATCCAATAATTTCTCCCATCCTAAAAGATGTCCCTTCCCTCTGTTTAGTTTCCTGTGGTGTGCTGAAGCACTTTAGATTGATATAACCCTATTCTCTATTTTTCATAGTGTTTACTTTGCTCTTGCAGTCACTTTGAGACCATCATTGCCCATACCAATGTCATGGAGCTTCTTCCTTGTGTTTTATTCTGGTATTTTTATCATTTTAGGTCTGACACTGGAGTTTGGTAAGAAATAATCTACTTTTAAAATCCTTTATGTGGACATTCAGGTTTTCCCCAACCTAGTTTATAGAAGATATTCGATTGTCCACTGGGTGTTCTTGCTTCTTTGGGAAAACGTCGTGAGCTGCAAACGCAGTGAGTTAATTCTGGGCTCTGATTGTTTTTAATGAGATCATGTCTCTCCTTTTCTGCCAGTATTGTTCTATTTTGGTATGTAAAACTTTGTTATATATTGTGAAGTTAGGTAGTGTTATACCTCGAGATTTGTGCTTTTTACTCAATTGCTCTGGGTCTTCAGGATCTTCTGCCATTTCATAGCAAATGGAGGATTCTCAGATTGTTTTTCTATGAAGAATGGGTCATTGATATTTTTACAGGGGTTGTATAGAATCTGTAGATCACTTAGGTAGTGATGATGTCAATCACATTTAGACAATGTGTGTCTGTGTGCACAGGCTCAGGGCCAAGAGACACTGGGTGTCATCACCAATAGTGAGATGGGCCTTAATGTCCAGCCAGATTTCCTCGCTGGACACACACAGAAGGTCCCCTTCCATTTTGCCATCTCTTCACATTTCCTCCCCGGTGAACCCTGTGTGGTCCTCCAGATTGCCTGTGTGATGGCCTGTCTTTTCTGGGAAGGGGCTGAGTGAATGAGCATGGCAGAGGGGCAAAAGCATGTCAGCAGAGCCTGGAATCATCAAAACGGAACTTGACAGACCTGGGAGAGCCATTCTGGGAGGGTGTAGACCTAGACAGACCTCAGGTGGGCAACTGTGTGGAGGGTGAGAGCACCCTGGTTGAGTCCAAACTGAGCCTCGGGTGGTAGCAGGCCTCAGGGCAGGGAAGCGAGATTACAAGGGATAATGAGGCAGCTATTCCTTGAGCCTGGCTTCTCACCCATTCACCTTAGTTACTTATGCCTCTTAAGCAGCTTAGGGTTCCCCAGTCCTGAAATGTGGGTACTACAGTTCCCTGATGGGCCTTTCTCCCCCAGCCCATGCATGGTCTGAGCCTTGCAGTCCCTGAGCCTTGGCTTCGCTACATGTCCTAGCTCCAGGACCCACAGACCTCTCATCCCCCAGCCCTGGGCTGCTCCCCAGCCTCCTCTCTGTTCCCTCTCTGAGGGCCTAACTCCCTTGGGTAGTGCTGCATGAGATTGAGCCACAGGCCCTGGCTGATGATCTGGGGGACTGGGCAAAGCAGTCATGACAGGTCAGGTTCTGGTTCAAAGCCAATTCCTCCGATGCCAAGCAATGACCAGCAAGGTCCTTTCCCATGATGTCCCACCACCACCCCACCTCAGCAACCCCTCATACCCTGGGCAGTCACCATCAGCCAACCAGCTGAAGAAACTCAGTTAGGTGTGTCCTGCCTGAAACTGGGGCCTTCACCTGCATGACCCTAGAACCACTGGACACAGTGGAGCCAGTCACCCTCTATCCTGGAGCGAGAGGAGTTGGGAAGGCTCATGCCAGACCTAGCTTCCCACATACCACACCCTCTAATAAGGAGTGCGGGGAGGCACTCCTTATTGAGAATTCCAATGCAGTACTCCTTAATGATCACTTCATTGTGGAAGTAAATGTTGCAATGAAAGGCAAACTTCATCCTTCCACCAGTACTCAGGATGGCTGAGTTCCTCCACCTGCCTGTCCAAGAAGGAGAAAGAGGATAGTCAAGGGACAGTTTCATCTAGGTGGGCTGAGGTGGCCTGCTAGCTGGGGTGAAGCATGCATTTCCCCTTCCCAGCTCTCCCACTGAGACGTCCCCGAGCCCCAGGAGGACCTCAACCTGACCAGGACCTTGGAACCCTCCCCAAGACCCAGGCTTCCCATCCTGACCTGCAAATCCATCATGTGGCTTTGCAGAACTTCCTCATGGTTTCTGAGCTACTTGCTCTCACCAGAAATAACCATAACTTTGAAATGGCTCTTTATGTCAAATTAAATTTTTCATTTTTACTACCTCATGTGTTGGATGAGGCATGTATTTTTAAATTTATTTTCACCCTTATTGTACCTCTGTGATGAACAGTTTACTAACATTCATACCATAATTATCTTTCAGTTTTACTTGTCTGTTCCTAAAGATTCACTGAAACTAAGAATTATATTTATGCTTGTCTCTTTCAGCAACCATATGTCAGATAATGATGCCTATTACTGCAGAAATCACATATACAGGTCCAAAGGGAGATGAAGAAGAAGAAAGCAAGCTTTAAAGTCTATACATTCCTAATACTGCATCAGAATCATAGTGAAATCAAAGAATGATCACAGTCAATTCCATCTCATATTTACACTAAAATATGAAACTTCAAAGAAAAGAAAGTTAAGAACTTTCGGCTTGTAAAAATTTTCCTATATAGATAAAATTATTGGTAACCGTATCTCACTAGAAAATATAAATAAAAATCCATGTTTTGTATATGTCTAAATATAAATATTTTTATTTCCATCAGTTACGACATGCAAGCAAGTAATAAAGCTACAATACAATGATATATAGGAATTTCTGTCTCAAAATATTCAATTGAGACTATTAACATTATGAAACCCATAAAGAATGCTTCATGAAACTACATTATACATTACTTTTTAGTACTTTAGTTACGTTCTAAGTAAATGGCAAATTAAAGGGAATTCTTCAACTTTATTTATTACTAGTACCGTTTATGTACTTGAGTAAACCTTTTGAAATTAAGTATTTAAATAAAACATTAAAAACAAATTATAATGACTGATTTCAGCTTTTGATGAAATCATATGTCTGTTTGTAGTAATGTGAAGTATAACTTTCTCCCCACAATTAATCTTTTATGACACCCGTGTTATTGTTTGCTCTGATACAAACACTGTGATATCTCATGGCTTTAATGTATCCATATATTACATGCCTCCAGAGAGTAGGCTTCAGACAGTTGGAAAAATTACATTTGTGACAAAATTCTAGGAGAGAATGGTAAAATGGGAGAATAATTTCTAATTGTTGGTTAATGGATTTGTATATATTTAGATATAGACACATATTTGCACACGGCAAGTTTGCATATGCACATATAAATTTATATGAGATACACGTAATGTATGGCTTGTGTAATCTTTTAATTCACAATTTTATATGTTTGAAATTTGATAAGCGGTTACCTTAGCTATACTCAATTTGATGGAAAGCCAACAAAATCTCTGTGAACATTCATTTTAATTAATCCAATAATGTTAACTGCTGATAGCTTCATTCTCCTTGTTAGTTGTTGGCAACCGGAAGGTTGATTCTCACTCTAATTACCTCTCAGGGTGAGGTCCACAAGAGACTGTCACCTTGCTGTGCAATGTGACCTCTGACTCCTCTTTTTTCCTACAGCAGTCTTACCATTGCATATTTAATAAACTTTGTACATGGTTAAAAGGATAAAAGTTTAGTGAAATATCAAGCCATGCTGTCAAATGTTCCATTGTTTCTATATCTCTAATTGACCTTTCACATTATAGAGGACAAGAAAAACAATTCAATAGGTTTCTTAGTATCCAGTCCAGTGCACTGTTTCTTACTAATATGCCAAAACCATCCCTTCAAGGCACAGACATTTAAACACAGCTGGACATCTCAAAATCTCTTCTCATTAATAACCATGATGTTAATCACTGTTGCCCAGAACTGGAATCTGACTGTGAAATCCCTGGGTGGAAATTGCTCTAATAGCTCAAACTATGGGAATGACTATTTCTCAGCATAATTACTGCTGCCATCTTGCTGAAACATATCACATTAGATGGCACCTTTTAGTTACATAAATCCTGTTATTAAGTTTTAATGTCTCACATTTATATGACATTGCACAAGTAAAGAACTTTGATAACTTAAATGGTTAACTGAGCAATGGTTAACTAAAACAACTCACAGGAATTCAGACATTCATTTACTTACTAGGAGTTCCATACATCAATAACTTCTGATTAAAACAAAGTTGGGAAATTGGTTACTAAAGTATGTATTTCAGGGTATTTTAAGAAACTACCCATGCCATATAGGATGCCTCACCTGCAAGGATAAAGCTTTAGCATAAATGTTTGAAAGCAAAAAAAATCTGAACAATACTGGCAACATGGCATCCCAATCGTGTGATCAAGTGCATATTTGTGCATCTGAGGAGGCAACTTAAATGATGTATAATAATACCATCTTCATCCACCCCAGTACCTCTTTTATTTAAAACTAACAAATGTTTCACTATTTGCAAGAAAAAAATGAGTTCTTACTCTTTTGTGTAATTGGTATTTCTACTGAGTTGTTTTAATCTTCCTATGAACTGTGAATGCTTACTAACTTTATCTGTAAAGTGAGAATGCAACTGTACTTAGCTCATAATACTATACTATGAGATAATATGACTCAAGAAATATAGATTTGCCTAGATAACACCTGGGATGTACTAAGCAACACATAATTCTTCTCATATCAATTGCCTATCATAATTCTTCAAATATATGGCCACAATAAAAATACATGTGTTTTATATATAAAATAAATGTCTTTTGTCCTTAATATCTCTCTACATTTGCCTTCATAACCTCAACACAAAACACCCATGGAATCTGTTTTCAGCTGAGCTGACTAGCAGTTATTAGGGTTTAAACAAACAGAATAAAGATTTCAAAAGTAGATGACTAGATACAAGAAATCACACTTTTACCATAAAAATAATTTTTCTCAAGTGCCACTGCAACTGCTAACTTGAAAAAAAAATGAAGTCTAACATATTGCAGCATTCTAAAATCTAAAATTTCCTCTTTGAGATCCAGTGGTTCATGCCTGGAATCCCATCTTTTTTGGTGGCTGAGAAGGGAGGACTCTTTCAAGCCGAGAGTTGGAGACCAGCTTAGGCAACCTAGCAAGACCTAACTCTACAAAAGTAATTAATTAATTAATTAATTAATTAATTAGGGCATCATGACACACATCTGTTGTTCTAGTTACTCAGGAGCTCAAGGTTGCAGTGGGCACTGATGGCACACTGCACTTCAGCCTGGGCCACAGGGCAAGAATTTGTCTCTAAAAAAATACAATAAAACAAAACAACATAAAGACACTTTCAGGTGTTTTTTGGAAGTTTGTATCATTGCTCCAAAAGCATAGACATTGTTTAAAGTTGAGCAGTTCATGAGGAATGGGCAGAGAAAATTGTTTATATTTTTTTCCAAAAATCAGGATAAATGTCAGAATATTATGTATAAATATCTAATAATCCTTTGTAAAATAAATACTGACAAATGTCAAGCCATTATCTTTATAGTCTTTTCCTTCAAAACATTCATAGCTTAATTGGAGAATGAAGAGAAGAACAATAATTGCAATGTACTGTGACAAGTGTTACAACCTATTTAGTAACTTAGTAGGAGAGGAAAAAAGTTCTTAACTGGGTTTAGAGGGGTTTTGGGAACCTTCTTAGGGTAGGAACAATCTACTAGATCTGTAAGAATACACGTTTGCAAGAAGAATGTTTGGGAGAAAAACACTGTGGGAGAAAAGAAATATGTTTTCTGTCAATGATAGAAGAACTAACAGACCATGTGATGCCATCCGCCCAAATATTAGACCATACTAGCTCAATAAATAGTTCTTGAATGAATCAATGAATGAAAGATATTGGGAAAGGGTTCTGGAAGGGATTTTAAAAATCCTAAAGGGAAAAGTAAATACCCTTGACATTACAATTTTGCCGTTTTTGCTTTGTGTTCTTGTTATGATTACTACCGCATAAGCTCTGATTTACTTTTTTCAGTCTTCACAAATATCATGCATGAGTAGTTCCTCATACTACTCCTCTCTTGATCCTTTGATATTATATTTTTTCTCTGATATTCCCTTGTGTGTGCTGGGTTTATATGCCCATAAATACATCAATCGCTCTCATGGCACTGTTTGGTAATAGAGAGGCCTAGCCCCTGGGAGACATGGTTCCTAGGCTCCCATAAAAATTACTTCCTGTTTCAGCTCAGTCGTGGGGTGACACTGCAGAGATTAGAGAACAAGAAGAGGAGATAAGCCAGTTTGTGTCCAGGGGAGACACTGCAGAGTTTAGAGAACAAGAAGAGGAGAGAAGCCAGTTTGTGTCCCTCTCCTTCTCTGTAGGGAATATGTTTCCGCAGTGATTCCATGGCCTGCAGGACAAGCTCTCTGTGTTTCCATTTCCTATACCCTAACCCTAGACTCTTCTAATGCCATTTCCTCCAACAGTCTTCTCTAAAGAATTTGGGTATCACTATTGGAGATTTAAATTAAAACTATTGATATGGAAGGGAGGGCAGGCAAGTGCTGGGTAGAGCACGGCCTGGTCCTTGGCTAGGGCTCCACCCTCAGGCCTGTACTCACTGACCTAGGTGAGGACGCGCACTTCTGTTTTCTTGCCCAAATGTTGCATTTCCGAAGACCACCCTGGCCTGCCACACCTCCATCCTGTGATAAAAGAAACCCCGAGACCCCAGCAGGCATTGACACAGCAGCTGGGAGTCGAGAGGAACCATCGGCAGAAAAAGACACAGCAACTGGACCTCGAGAAGACACTGGAGGAAGGAGAGCACAAAGACACAGGCGGCAGACAATCCACCGCAGAAGAACACGGAGTTCTGCCAGGCTGTGGAAGGAGAGTCCTAAGCTGCCCCATTCCAAGGGAAACCACTTTTCCTGCTCCATCTCCCTTCTGGGTCCCCATCTGTCTGCTGAGAACTTCCACTCAATGAAACCTGCACTTATTCTCTAAGCCCACGTGTGAACCATTTCTTCAGGTTCGCTAAGGCAAGAAACCCCTGAATTGAGATAGCTCTCTGTCTTTCCAGTAAGACAGGGTGTCTGATGGAGCTGACTAACACAAGCCACCTACAGATGGATAAACTAAAACAACACCGTGTAACACATGACCGCTGGGGATTCTGGAGCTGTGAACATTTATCCCTAGACGTTGCCTGGGATCAGAGCCCCACAACCTGTCCTCATTGCACGCCCAGTGGGGGAGGGGAGACAAGGGACGTTTTCTCATTTCAATATGAGTCTGTTTCCAATGCAGTGTGCTTTCTATAATCCTGCAGTATTACCTCATTGCATATATTTGACAAAATAAGTTACAAACTATAAGTAATGTGAGAAGAAAATAAATGCTGGAGAATAAGGAAAACAATGAAACATTGTGTCAGTAAGGAATGTTTTTTACTTCATACAACAGAAAAAGTAAACATGAATTAAACCAACAGGGATTTCTAGTTTTCACTTGTGAAGTAGCCATAGTTAGAGAGTTGCTGCCTTTAATCAGTTGCTCTGCTGCATGGTAGTAGCAGAGCTGCAAGGTAGTAGCAGTGAATTTTTTTGCTTTCTCGAAGGTGAATCTAGCTGAAATTCAACACCATGCTGGCTCCAGTTGTTCCTAGCCAGCTTTGCCCACACCCTGGTTTTCCACAGTCTTATCAAGTCCTAGTTTATGCAGCTATTTTAATAGTGTATGTTTGTTAGTCATGTGAAACAGCTGCCTGAGATTTTCTATGCTCCTGCAGTCACCTAGTATTTTTCCTGTCTCAAATTACGTGCCTTGCTCACTTTTTTCCTCAGGACACTATAGGATGTTCCTTAGCTAATTTTTCTTAAAGAGCATTGCTACACCAGTTTCATTTCCCTCAAAGACTTCTGAGGATTTCTGAGAAACTTACACAAGTCTCAGCTAAACACCTGGCACTAGACCACTGCCCATTCAGCTGCCTGTTCCTGACTTCTTTCGTTGGATAAGATTCCCCCGGCAGCAACTGCATGTGTCCTCCCACCTCCACTTGGTGTCCTAAAGACCAACATCTAATGTTTTAACTCTTAGATATAGCAGAAAGCGTTTATAGGATACAAAACAACAATCAGATACAAAAGATTGAGTCATTCTTTTTTAAACTCTTATTTTACTTTATAGTTTGTCTTATCGGAAATTAGAGACCCAGAGAGTAGAAACAGTGCTTCCTCTTCATCCACCCTAATGCATCTCAAACATGTCTCATGACTTGCTTTGTGTGAGATGTCCATGTATGAGTTCCCATAAAATGTTGCATAATTTATACATGCAAATGGTCCTACGAAACATTACTAATTTTTTAGAGATAAATCCACATTCAAAAGTAAAGATTTTCAAAACCAGAAATAATTTACAGAAATGCTACATATTGTAGCATAATTATCATAATGTGGAAATGGAAATTCAGACAAGCTTTCACATTGTTACTGAGAGTACTTTTTCTTGAAGACCTATAGTTCTGGCTATCTGCGTTCCAGGAATATTTTTTATTATTTTTTACCACCTCATAACCAAATGGCCCACAAGGTTAGATTTTTCCATGATAGAGTGTTTGACTAAAGAGTCAAAAGCTCTTGCAAGAGAGAACATCCTTAGCAATTAGTTGACCAAAGTCTCAAAGTTCCCAAGGCCAATCCTTAGGGTTCAACCTCAGACTGTCACAGTGTTTTCTGTAGAACACTGGCTTTAAGTAGGCAGCAATTTTCACATTTATAATCTATTGGTGCAAAGTCTGGTCCTAAAGTAAGAGTAGCAGATGTAACTCTCCTTTCATGACAAGTTTGACACTCAGGAGATGATAAACTTATAAGAAAAAAATGGTTTTCTCCATTTTCCAGATGAAATTAGAGTAAATATATGAACAATATTTCAAAGCATTCTGGAAAAAATTAAAGAAGAGTATATTAGAAAACAAAACTTTAGCCAGTATCAGTCTTTGACAACAAAGTTAACCATTTTACCTATACAGTATAAATGTATTTACAAATAAAGTGTATGCATAGGGAAATGTTTCTTGCATTGTACAAACTTTCTCCAGTCATATCCTAAGCACTCATTTAAAATAGGTCATTGATTGAATTACAACTATAACCTTAATGCAAATAATACAGTAGAAAGGTTTTTAAAACAGAAGACATGTACACATTTGTTGGTCTTCCAGTTGTGCTGTTTCTTTTGTATGCATGTGTGTATGTCTATGTAATTTTATATAGTTGCAGAGAATTGATTTCATGCAAGTAATTCGAAAGTAACCAGATTTCCTTTGTAATAAAAAGGAAAATGATTAATTGAAATTTTAGTCGAAGAGTAAAACTGTATAAGAATTTATCCTTCTCAGGGAAAAGAAGTGTTGTGCTTTGCAGACTGAAAGAGTTCTTTCCTGAGTAAGCCAGTGTTGGTATGTACTGCAGAAATAGATTTGTTTTGGTAGACCTCTGTAGGCAGCTACCTACAGAGAAGGAAATCCTATTAGAGATAATTCCAAATAGAATAGTTAAATATTCTTTCATTTGGGTGAAGCTTTCACATATGATATTCTTTTATATTCAGCATAATTATAAGCATTTAGTTTTAACGCACTTTCCAAAAAACTAAATTTATTATAAAAATTAACAAGAGAATTGTATATCCCTCATTTAAAATTTTTAGCCTATTCAAATCTAAGAAGTCCACTCTGGAATACATGAAAATGAGATATGAAATGAATAAGAAAAGAAAATACAGCAGAATGTACCAGATGTTTTTCATGTGTTGGATGTACATATGTCTGTTAGCTTTTAGTGGCAGACAGAGTGCAGTCTACATAATTTTATTCATAGTAGATGCCTATGCATCATATAGTCACAGATAAATATTATTTCTCTGAAGATTTAAATAGAAAGCTAGGAAAACACAACACGGCACATATGCTGAATTACATTTAAGCAAAAGTGAATTATACAGTTAAATGATATCTTCAAGGAGCTTCTGATGACTCTCTCACTCAGTAGTTTAAGGATTAATTAAAGTCCCTAGGCTCTTTCAAACTTAGAAACACTGTGTAAGTGCTATGCATTATCATGGTAAAACATGAGTGAAGCATAAGTGATTTGCAGCCTCACAGGCTCTTTGAAATGTGTGTCTAGCCTGATGGACAGTTTTTACCAACGGTGTTGGAAAGTGCTTATCAGATTTGAAGATGAAATTTGCTCCATTAAAATTGTGCTAATCTGCCAAAGCCATCTTTGTTCTATATATATGTAGAGTGATGTTTCTCAAAATAGAAGAAAACTTGGGATATGATTTCAAAGGTTATGTAATAAGGTAGAATTTTGACATCAATTGTAACTTGTCTATTCTCATTTCATTGACTCAGCTGTTGCTCTTTTAATTAGTGCAACTAAAGTCTAGTTAATTTGCATAAAGGTAGCCATCCCATTTTTATACTTTTAAAGACACTCAGGAGACTTTTCACTGTTTCCATAAAGCTTATATAGATTTTATTAGCATGTTTCAATTATGTAGCACTGCAATAATGTCAATTCTATAACGTAATATATCATTTCCTTTAATAATTTTTTATTTTTATTTCCATTTTTATTATAGATTCAGAGGACATGTGCAGGCTTGGTTCAAACGTATATTGCATGATGCTAAAGTTTAGTCTTCTATTGATCCCATCACCTAGATAGTGAACCTTGTACCCAATAGGAGGATTTTCAGCCCCTGCCCCTCTCCCTCTGTCCCCACTTTGAAGTCCTCAGTGTCTAATGTTCCTATCTTTATTTCTGTGTGCACCCAAGTTGTAGATCCTATTCGTAAGTGCAAATATTCAATATTTGATTTTCTGTTTCCTCGTTAATTTGCTTAGGTTAATGACCTCCAGCTGCATCCATGTTGCTGCAAAGGACATGATTTTGTTCTTTTTATGGCTGTGGACTATTCCAGCGTTCATATGTACCACATTTTCTTTATCCCATCCACCATGGATGGGCTCCTACGTTGACGCCATGTCTTCGCTATGGTGATGAATATGAGAATTCTTGTGTCTTTTGGTAGCTTTAATGATTTATTTTCCTTTGAGCATATACTGAGTAATAGGATTGCTGGGTGGAATGGTACTTCTATTGTTAGTTCTTTTAGAAATTCCCAAACTGCTTTCCACAGTGACTGAACACCCTCACCACCAGTGTATAAGAGTTCCTTTTGCCCTGGGACCTTGCCCACATTCTTCTTCTTTTTATTATTTTGGCCTTTTAATAATAACAGTCATTCTGACTGGGTATGAGATAGTATCTTGTTGTGATTTTGATTTGGATTTCTTTGATGATCAGTGATGTTGAGCACTTTTCTTATGTTTCTTTGCCACTAGTATGTCTTAAGAAGGTATTTTATATAAACATACAATTATTTCCTGTACCGATATGTGAAATTCTGCCCATGTCCTTCTCCTCCTACTGCATGATTTTACATGGATAATGAGTCAAAAAATGTGATGTGCTGGTAATATATTTTATTTCATACTTGTAAAATGTTTTTCTTTGAAAAATACCACATGCTCTAATTTTTAATTTTCTTAATTCCTTGGGAGTGGCAATGGGGACAGGGGAATTTTAAAGCAATTACTTAACAAGGTGATTCCAATGTAAACAGTATATTGTTCATTATAAAGTTATTTTGTTTTTGAGTAAAATTTAAAAAAAATACAAATACAAAATAATATAACAATACCAATTTAACCTACTTAAAAATAACAGCTGTTATTTTTAAGATATTCCATGTTCTATTTACATTACCTCTGCTTATAATTGGAATATAGGCCCTCAGGTTCATTTCCTGTCTTCCATTTCCTGAGGTACCATTATCATGAACTTGGTATTACCTTCATATTTTTTAAA
The DNA here is from genome assembly GCF_029289425.2 of Pan paniscus. NCBI lineage: Eukaryota > Metazoa > Chordata > Mammalia > Primates > Hominidae > Pan > Pan paniscus. Next base: position 25,772,192 of record NC_073273.2, on the reverse strand, counting down.
TCTATTAAAATATTTATTTCTAAATAATACTGGTATTTTATAACTTTTTAATGTTTGTGTGAATAAGGTATTATTTCACATATTTTATTCTGTTAACATTGTTGTTGAGAGTTGCCATTATTGATGGCATAGTTATCAGTCTACTGAATTCTCATATTCCATGATGTGTTTATTGAAATGCTACAATGAAAAACCTTCCCTATGCCTCCGGGTACACATGTGTGAGAGTTTCTAATGAATATACTAGAAGAATGGCTGGACTGCAGTGTGTGTACACTTTTAACTTTGAGGGGATGAAACATTCTCATTAGCTCCCTGGACTACCACTTTATTACTGTTGTTGATCCATGCTAATCAGCTTAGCATATATCTTAGATTTTTCTTAGATTTTTCATTGTTAATGAAGTATTATTATGTTACATTGATTAGAACCAGCAAGCATGTGTTAAATGTTCATTTTGTTCAATAATTACGGCTATTGTCAGGCCTCTATCAGTATGTGAGAAAAATAAAATGTTAACAGAATGATGACTTTAGTAGGGAGATAAATCTGAAAATCAACTTTATTTTCCTGACACAGTTCACACAATACACAGATACTGCTACTTTTTCAAGGGCAGCATGCTGCAGAGTGAGTGATAATAAATATGCAGTGGGTCAGTAGTGGCTGGGGATGAGTAGTTTCTTCCAGTCTTGCCTGGTGATGGCAGAAGTATCTGACATAGTTTTTTTTTTTTTTTTTTTTTTTCCTACGTGGTCCACTTACATGACACTCCCAGGTCATCATATGGTAGGTCTGGGGAAAATGAAGGAAATAATAGGCTAGATATATGTAAATTATGTGCTGGAAATAGAAGCTTAGCACACAGAGAGTAGTTGATTCATCTGGCCACAGTGGTTTTGTCATCTCTTATATACTTACAACTACCTATTTATGGGCTGTTTGCTAATGACTATTTAAAAAAAATCTGTTTCAGCAGCAATGGCCTAAAAATGCAACTAGGTATTTAATTAAAAACTACTCAGTTTCCCTTTCAATCAAATTATGTGTTGAAAAGTGCCAATAAACACATGGTGTAATCATGAAGCCTTGTAGTCCATGTTGGGACCACAGGCTAAAATTGATATCCTGAAATCCAGAATACAGTGGGCTAAGGGGAAAAAGCAGCTGCTATTTCAGAAGGTAATACTTAGTTACATTAAGAAAACTAAGCCTGAAGATGACATTTTCACAGGTTTAGTGTGTGAATTCGAAAAAATTAAGCATATAATTCTGAGATGCCTGGCTTTTTATTTATATTATATTACTATTTTTAAAAATCAATTGCGTACATTTTAATTCTAATTTTTCCACACTTAAGAAATATGCATCAGTAATTGTTAGTATGTTAGTTCCATTAGCTACAGAAGAAATTCCAAAAGAATTGAATAATGCCATTTAGATGTTTCAAATAGAAAATTAAATTAAAAAACGGTTTGAATTTTTAATCAATCACTGCAAACAAGATAAAGCTGTTGAAATTCTATCATGCCAGAAATAAAACATCGAACAATGTGTGATAAATGATTTTTAATGTTCAGTGAAAAAGCTACATATTGGTGATAACTTTTATTGCTGACAAGAAGAAGCAACTTTGGAAAAACTTGCAAGTAGCTTTATTTAAAAATCAATATAAAATTAAAAGAAATGCGTTTTCCAGAAAAGAACTATGTATAATTATTGTTAAGAAACAGATTAATTCATATAAATATGTTCCAGAATCGTTATTCTGCCTACTATTTCTAATATTTAAATAATAAATTTAAAGAAGTTATTTTTCTCTTTTGCTTCAAGATATATAATTGTGGTTTTAAATTTTTGAAGGGATTTCATTTTCAAAAATAGTTGGAAGATAACTATTTTATAGATCCATTCATACAGTAAAAACAATTTGCCTATAAGGAAATAATATGTTAAATAATACATGATTTTGTATATGTTAGTACTCTTTTATCCTAAAAAAGTTTCCATTGGAACAATAAAGATTTTAGTCACCCTAATTTTACTAAATATCATTAGATAGTCCTGTGGATTGATGGGAAAAAAACTATGATTCCTTACATTCTTGACTACACTCGGTACTTATTATTTTAATAGTTGACAAACTAATGAATGAAAGTGGGAACCTAATGTGGTTTTGATTTATATCCCTGGATTACTAATAAGCTCAAGCATCTAGCCATTATTCGTTGGTCATTTGACTTTCCTCTTTTCTAAAAAGGATCTAATTATTTACCTGTACTTCTTTCTTCTACTGGGCTAGATTGTGTGTATTTTTTCTTGTACATTTGTATGAGTTATTTTGATTATTTTGGATACTGGTGTTCTTATTTATATATGTTTTAGTGATGTTCTGGAGTTTTATAAACAACCAAGATAGTTTTTAGAATTTATCATCTGAAGACTTTCAAAAAGCTAACTCAGAAGTCATTTGAGGCTAAAATGCTAACTTCAAATGAAAAAATTATTTTGCCACTTTAGCAAAACATGTTTTAAAGATACTAATTAGAAAGCACTGAAGTGCTCACTTCTATCTTTTTAATAAAACTTGCATTTAAATAGTCATTTCAACAAAATCCTTTACCCGTACAGTAAGAACCAATTATTAAATGTTGATTACCTAGTTCCTGTACGGTTTTCTAAATATTTTACAATTGTCATTTTGGTAATAATCACTTAGCATACTCGTGAGAATTACTGGTTCTCCAGGTCTCATTCCAGGTGACTGAACCAGGATTTCGAAGGAAAATAGCTACAAATTTCTGGGTATATATTTTATTTATGACCCATGTAATTATTTGAGGATGTTTGTGAAACTCTGATCTGACACATAAGAGAAAGTAAAACAAGAACAACAAAAACCAAAAACAGAACAACAAAAATAAAAAAAAAACCCCAAAAATAAGCCACACACAAGGAATATCGAGCCAGGTGTCAGGAATAAATATCTTATCTTTTCCTAACTGCAGCCTTCTCAATTCATATCACCCTATCTTCTTTTTCATTCTTGGTAAGTACTACAACTGTCTAGCACTTCATGGTAGTAATTAACCTGTTAGTTTGCAATTTAGCAAAATATGTGAAACCTATTTCTGAACATTTAATTTAGGATAATTTTTCTAGCTATACAACATGGGTCAGTTAATGCTATGTATGGCTATAAAATAGCAGTATTTAACAAAAATATTTGACCACTGTGGCCAAATTATCTTCTGTAATGATCCACTGCTACTAAGATTACATTGACATTTTGGAGACTGTACTGACATTTTGAATATCATATACACAAGGAAGATTGGAAAGCGTCTTCAGATGTCATTGTCTATAATGATAAGAATTAATACTCGTATTAACTTTCAAATTTTTGTATGTTAAAGCATGCGTGCAGGTATTGGATGAACAGGTAGGCCACTGAAGCATGGCTGTGGTTAAAGTTGTAAAAGTTTTGGCAAAATTGTGCATAGCAACATCTCCACAGAAAATTTAGATTTTGGCTCAGCTAGGAGATGTTGAAGAAAATTATATTTTTTATTCTTAATGATTCCCCGGCTGGTCCTTAAAGGGAGATAGCACAATATTGTGGAAAGAGGTAGTTTTGCAATCTGAAGTTAGACTGTAAGAGAAGTTAATGATTTTGAGAGCCAAATTTCAGATGTATGAAGTGGGGTCTAAAATATCTAGTACCTGTGTGTATAGTTATAAAGATCATATAATAACAATTGATTCTATTTGCCTTGTACTTTTCTGTAAAACAAAGACATCATTTAATTGTGTTACTTAGTATAGATTTGTGTGGGCATTTTTAAGGATCATTTATCTCATCATAAATAAAATGGTAATACTGGCAGAGAATGGTACTTACTCCAACATTGACATTGCAGAGCTCCAGCTATTCTGTAGAGAAACTGGTGTGAATTGAAAAAAAACAAAACAAAACTGGATGATTGAAGGTTACTTAGTGGCCACTCTTTATTTACTAAGACTGTAATTCTCAGAGAGGACACACAACCTGTGAAGAGTTGGATGTAAATGATGAAGAGTCATTGAGAAAAGGCTGCCTCAAGGATCATCCTCTACATTTCTAGCTTGAAATACAGGGTATTTGGTGCTGTGAATTTCTGAAATAGTGGAATACTGTACGAGGAAACACGTTTTTGGGATGAAATGAAGGTCTGGTTTTGGTATGTGGAGATGTAAGGCATGCAGTTGGATATGCCAAGTCTGAAGGCAGAACAAAGATCTGGCCTGAAGTTGGGAATTTCTTAATGGTCAGCATAGAAAGGGTGTTTTAGCCTTGAGAAAACCCAAGAGGATCCATGACTGAAGTCTGAACAACTTCAACACCTGTAGATTTAGTAAAGATGCCAATAAAATACATACCAAGTTCATATTAAAATTAATAGGAAAAGACAAACTACTTAGTGAGAGGTATTCAGGCAACTAGCACTAGGTAGCTATTAGGTAGCAAATTTGGGAAAAAATAAAATGTATAAAGAATCTTTGATCAGGTTTCCAAATATACAAAATAAAAACCACTTACATGTTAGAAGACAATATACAAAATGATATTATGTTAATGGTACTATTTAATGCTAATAGACAAAAATGAAAATTATTGTGAATTAAATCAACAGACAAGGTATTTTCTATCACTGTCTTTTCTTCTCAATTTGTGTGTTGTTTTAATTCACTAAGCAATGACTCCTCTTCTTAATTCCACCAGTTTTTATTTAACACTACCTTTGTTTTTCATATGTGCAATATTACACTGTCCAATAGAGAGGAAATGCAGAATTTGGGCTATTATATCAGAAACACCTTAGCTTTTCAGCTTTGGGCTTCTGGAGTGTGGTTAATTTAAATATTCTCATCAGGCCTTGATTTGTCAGATTTCTGTAATCACTTCTCCAAAATAAACAATGTCTGAAACTGATGTCTACAATTAAATTAAAATTATGCTGGCTTTCAAGATAATTATGTTTATGTAAATTTGATGCTTTTTTGGGGGGGCTGAGGTGGTGGAGACAAAGTTTTGTTCTTGTGACCCAGGCTATAGTGCAGTCACGTGATCTTGGCTCACTGCAACCTCCACCTCTCGGGTTCAACAGATTCTCCTGCCTCAGCCTCCCAAATAGCTAGGATTACAGGAACCTGCCAACACACAGATAATTTTTGAATATTTAGTAGAGATGAGGTTTCACCATGTTGACCAGGCTGGATTTGAACTTCTGACATCTGGCAATCCAAGAGCCTTGGCCTCCCAAGGGGATTACAGGAGGGAACCACCCCGTGTGTGGTTAAAACATATACATAAACATATACATAAGAACTGTTTTCAAAAATTGCTGTGGCCTGCAGAAAAGATTACAGTGAAAAACGTTATCATGAAATTAATTAGGATAGTTAAGCATTTCTGAGAAATTACCTGAAGTACTACATTAAGATTCGTTTTTTAAGGGCACGTCTAAGGCAATATAAGAAATGAGTAAGGCAAGAAAACTTAATGAGATCAAACAAGGATCACATTTACAGAAACATTTTTAGAGTCAATATAGAATTGTAAATCATATGGGGACATTTTATGTAAGTGTTAGCAAATCCAACAAGAAACAACCCATAATGAGTAATGCGACTAATCTGTCTGAAAAAGTAAGCTCATTTTTTTTTTAATGACACAAGTTTTGTTGGGACACTGCAACTTTCAAATCAGTGATGTGAATACAAAGATGAAGTGGATTATATATTGTAAAAAAGAGATGTGCCACATTCTTCCATAGAATGTGTGATGGGTCAATCTTTTTTCCTATGTTTGAGTTTTTTTTTTTAAATAATGGAGGAGTTTTCAAGGAATTTGAAAAATAGAATTTGTGTTTGATCCCTTAATGGAAGGCATGTGCTCAGTAACTATCTCAAATGTGGCACTGCGAAAGATGTGTTCATTTTAGGAGGGAAAAATAGTTCCTTTTGAGAGAAAATACCTCGAATTGAACTACAGTTGATGTAAAAATGTTTGTAAAATGCGCTTACGATAAATGTGCCAGTGTTATTGATAGTACCCTTAATACCTCTAGTCTTTGCATGGAAAAGCAATAAAAGTAGAACAAGCCAAGAAACCATCTTTTCAAAGTGGTGGTAGGCAGAGACCACCAGCTGCTTCGAGAAACAGAAACCCTTGTTTAAGTTGTAAGTTAGTCATGTATTGGATACTAGAAGTTGAAAATTTTAAATTTGTTGCTTAAACTTATGCACACAGAAATCATCCAAGTTGCCAAGAAACGAGGGATTATGCTCCACCATCTAGAGGCTATGCATACCGTGATAATGGTCATTCTAATCGGGATGAACATTCCTCTAGAGGATATAGGTACTGTAACTTTTTCTGGAGTTGTCAAATAGATTTCTTAAATTGTTCATTCCAACTAACGTTCTATCAGGGCTCCAATTTATCTACATCCTCTCAAACACTTGTTATTTCCTGCTTTGGAAAATTTATTGCCCTTCCAGTGTGTGTGTGTGAAATATGATATCCCATTCTGGATTTGAAATGCATTTTCTGCACCCATTAACTCATCATGCACATGTACCCTAGAACTTAAAGTATAATAAAAAAAAAGAAATGCATTTTCTGAATCACTGAATATGTGTATCTGTCCCATGTGCATCTTGGGCATTTGCCCATTTTATTTGGAGAAATATCTATTTAGATGTTTGGCCTTTTAATTTTGTTTAAGTTGTAAGTTAGTCATATATCGGATACTAGAAGTTAAAAATTTAAAATTTGTTGCTTAAACTTATGCATACAGAAATCATCGAAGTTCCCGAGAAAGTAGGGATTATGCTCCACCATCTAGAGGCCATGCATACCGTGATTGTGGTCATTCTCGTCGGCATGAAACTGATTCCAGAGGATATAGGTACTGTACCTTTTTCTGGATTTGTCAAATAGATTTCTCAAATTGTTCGTTCCAACTAACATTGTATCAGGGCTCCAATTTACCTACATCCTCTCAAACACTTGTTATTTCCTGCTTTTGAAAATGTATTGCCATTCATCTGTGTGTGTGAAATATGATATCTCATTTTGGATTTGAAATGCTTTTTCTGCACCCATTAACTCATCATGCACATGTACCCTAGAACTTAAAGTATAATAAAAAAAAATAAATGCATTTTCTGAATCACTGAATATGAGTATCTGTCCCATGTGCATCTTGGGCATTTGCCCATTTTATTTGGAGAAATATCTGTTTAGATGTTTGGCCTTTTAATTTTGTTTAAGTTGTAAGTTAGTCATATTTCAGATACTAGAAGTAGAAAATTTAAAATTTGTTGCTTAAACTTATGCATACAGAAATCATCGAAGTTCCTGAGAAACTAGGGATTATGCTCCACCATCTAGAGGCCATGCTTACCGTGATTGTGGTCATTCTCGTCGGCATGAAAGTTATTCTAGAGGATATAGGTACTGTACCTTTTCTGGATTTGTCAAATAGATTTCTTAAATTGTTCATTCCAACTAACATTGTATCAGGGCTCCAATTTATCTACATCCTCTCAAACACTTGTTATTTCTTGCTTTTGAAAATTTATTGCCATTCATCTGTGTGTGTGAAATATGATATCTCATTTTGGATTTGTAATGCATTTTCTGCACCCATTAACTCATCATGCACATGTATCCTAGAACTTAAAGTATAATAAAACAAAAAGAAATGCATTTTCTGAATCACTGAATATGAGTATCTGTCCCTTGTGCTTTTTGGCCATTTGCCTATTTTATTTGGAGAAATATCTATTTAGATGTTTGGCCTTTTAATTTAAAGTTGTAAGTTAGTCATGTATTCGATACTAGAAGATGAAAAGTTAAAATTTGTTGCTTAAACTTATGCACAGAGAAATCATCCAAGTTCCCGAGAAACTAGGGATTATGCTCCACCATCTAGAGGCTAGGCATACTGAGACTATGGTCATTCTATGCAGGATGAACATTCCTCTAGAGGATATAGATACTGTAACTTTTTCTGGATTTATCAAATAGATTTCTTATATTGTTCATTCCAAATAACATTGTGTCAGGGCTCCATTTTATCTACATCCTCTCAAACACTTGTTATTTCCTGCTTTTGAAAATTTATTGCCCTTCCAGTGTGTGTGTGTGAAGTGTGGAAGCTCCTTTTTTATTTGAAATGCATTTCCTGCATCATTGATTATCAGTATCTGTTTCATGTGCTTTTTGGGCATTTGGGCATTTTGGGCATTTGGGATCTGTGGGTATTTTATTTAGATGGTTGGCAATTTAACTGTGTTTAAGTTGTAATGTAGTTCTATTTTGGATACTACAATTTGACAATTTAACATTCCTTGCTTAAACTTGTGCACGCAGAAATAGTCCAAGTTCCCGAGAAACCAGGGATTATACTCCACCACCTAGAGACTATGCATACCGTGATTATGGTCATTCTAGTTGGGATGAACATTCCTCTAGAGGATATAGGTACTGTCATGTTATCTGGATTTATCAAATGGATTTCTTAAATTGTTCATTCGGAAATTGAAAAGACTTTTTTTTTTTCAATTTAGTTATCACGATGGCTACGGTGAGGCCCTTGGTAGAGATCATTCTGAACATCTACGTGGAAGTTCTTATAGAGATGCATTTCAGGGATACGGTAAGGGTCCAGGATGGATTTGTAAATTACAGAATTTTATTTAATAGACCGGATTGTTATTTTAATGAAATTCTAAGGAAAATTGTAAAGGACATATGCAACATGTTTAAATATTGAGTATTCTTTTTTTTTTGATCATCCCAGAAACATATTTATTCATTTTCATCATTGTGCACAAATAATAAAATAAACAGTGCTTATCTGGTACTCATTATCAGTATAAAGCCTAGGGAATGATATGAAGGTGAGAACTTCAGTTAACGTTAAGAAAATGTGACTGAGCATTTACTTTAGAATTAAGTTTGTTAAGCTGCAAAATACTACTCTTACACTTCTCTTAAATAAAACCTTCTGACTATTGAAGACTTGATTAATATCCTGTCAACAAAGGCGGAGGAAAGCAGATATTTCCAAATAGTACTTTAACTAATTCATGCTTTAATGATAGCAGTAAAAATGTTTAAATGTAGTCCCACATATTATTTTATCGACCCTGCAGGGACCTCTCATGATGCACCATCCGCACGAGGGCCTCGGATGTCTTATGGTGGAAGCACCTGCCATGCATATAGTAATACACGAGATAGATACGGCAGAAGTTGGGAGAGTTACTCAAGGAGCTGTGGTGATTTTCATTATTGTGATCGTGAGCATGTTTGCAGAAAAGACCAAAGGAATCCGCCTTCTCTGGGTAGGGTGCTCCCTGATCCTCGTGAAGCATATGGTAGCTCAAGTTATGTGGCATCTATAGTAGATGGTGGGGAGAGTCGATCTGAAAAAGGAGACTCGAGCAGATATTAAAGCAAGCATTCAAAATAATAGTTATTGCATACCAAACCTTGTTTGCAAATCAAAAATTGAAATGTTATTTCTGCATCGTTACCTGCATATTACTGACAGAAACATGTTGGTTTTGTGGAGAGAGGTAGATACTGACTTCCTCCATGAATTTTTTGAGGTATTCAAAGGAAAAGGAATTGTTTTCAAAGTAATTTCATACTTGTTGATGCTATTTGAAAAGTGTTTAGATGTAATATCTACCTTAAAATTTTCACAATAAAATTTTACATGTACTGCAAGATGCCTGGTGTTCTTGGTTAGCCGCACATGCTTAAAGCAAATTCAATAGGAGAGTAAATTGTGTAGTTTGTTGTACGTTTTCCTTTGTTTCTTTGAACACAGATGCAAAATTAGGGATGTGTTATGTCGCCCTTGCAAGCTGCTCAAGTTTTCTAATTAGGCTGTTTCTCTTTAAAAACTAACAAGGTTAAAATTTTGGAGAAGTCTTCAGAAAGACTACAAAACTGTCTGCCTCACCAGAAAATGTTTATTTTTTAGAGGAATAGTACAGGTCAAAGAAATAATTAGATGTATTGATACTAAAGTTTAAGACATCCAGAACATTCTGTGTGAAGCATTCTGTGACTGAAGAGGATAACGGTAATGAAAACTTTTTTTTTCACGTAAATCAGAAGTGAACCAGCTAAGTTTCTCAGGTGCATAACATAATGAATTTAAATGTTCGTAGTTTAAATAGTGGAAAGTAAGTGTTTTGTTTTGTGAGGTACCCACGTTAATTTTTTCTTGAATATTTTGCCAATGGATGTTGTAAATAATGGTGTAGTAATATGTTCTTAGAGATAGGAATAATCTAGAGTGGTTGGGATAGTATCACATTTTTTTGAGATGAAGTGTAGCTTTGTCGCCGAAGCTGGGGTTCAGTGGCTCTGTCTTGGCTTATGGCAACCGTTGCCTTCTGGGTCCAAGCTATTCTCCTGCCTCAGCATCCTAAGTAACTGGTATTAGATATGTGTGCAGCACAGCTGGGCCAATTTTCGTATTTTTAGTGCAGACAGCGTTTCACCTTGTTTGCCAGGCTGTTCTTAAAATCCTGATCCACCCTCCTCAGACTCTCGAAGTGCTAAGATCATAGGCATGTGCCTCCACTGTCAGCCTATCGTATTTAATTGATAATATGAATGGAAACACTTTAAACCTCATACTTAGAGGAAAGTGAAGTGTATAAAACATAAACAACAGCATAAAGTTTCCGACGGGATTGCTTAAAGTTTTAAGACATCATTGAATGATAAAAATATTTAGACCGAAATAACTAAATGAATTAATTTTCCTGATTATACAAACTAAAGAAATGAAATACATCAAGTTCCAGAAGTTTTGCAGTCCATAATTCTTACAATTGACAGACTAATCTGCAAGGAGGAAGTATGTTCTTGAAAAATTTTGACACAATCATCAATTTTTATAGGGTAAGTTTACAAATAATTTTAAAGGGAGAAGTTACCAACTTTGATTTTCAAGTGAGTTATTCGTGTTATGAAGTGTTTTCATTCACCTGTAGCATTGTGAGGATGAAGTGAAAAGATAAATCCCCCGAGTCTTGTATATCTTACTGTCCATGTGTGATGGCTCAGGTCTCTAATTCTAACACTTGGGGAGGCCGAGGCTTGCAGAGCACTTTAGGACAGGAGTTGAAGACCAGGCTGGCCAACACCATGAAACCCCATCTCTACCAAAAATACAAAAATTAGCCGGGCATGGTGGTGCCTGCCTGTAGTACGTTGCAGTTAATTGGGAGGCTCAGGCAGGACAATGGTTTGAACTTGGGAGCCTGATGCTGCGGTGAGCCGATATTGCACCATGCACTCTAGCCTGGGTGACAGAGTGCGACTCCAACACAAAAATAATTATGTCAATCAACAAATATATCAATAATAAATAGGGTATCCTTCAGTTCAAGCAGTTATCGATTCTTTTTTCTTTTTTAGAGACAAGGTCTCACACTGTTGTCCAGCCTAGACTGCAGTGGCACCATCATAGCTCACTGCAGCCTTGAACACGGGGTTCAAATGTGCAAGCCTTCCATTTCAGCCTCCCAAGTAGCTGGAATTACGGACACACACCAACCACCATGCCCAGCTTTTGTGTTTGTGTGTGTGTGGTAGGGACAATGCTTTGGATATGTTGTTCAGGCTGGTCTCAAATTCCCAGACCGAAATGATCCTCCTTTCCTGGCTTCCCAAAGTGTTGTGATTATAGCAGTGAGCCACTGAGTCTGGCATATCTTTTCTTATTATGAGCGACATTCCACCTCACTGAGTCTGGCGTATCTTTTCTTGGTATCAGCGACATTTCACCTTTGCTCTTTTAATTATTTTGTGATGTACAATAAATCATTATTAGGTGTAGTCATCCTGTGCCACTGAACACTAGATATGATTCCTTCTAAGCAAGTATAATTTAACCCACCCCCATCCCCTCTTTGATCCCTCCCTTACCAGTTCACATTACTTGTATCAAAATATCACATGTATGCCAAAAGTATTTACAACTGTTAGGTACAAATTTTCATTCCCTTCCTCCTTCCCTCCCTTCCTTTCTTCCTTCCTGTCTTTCTTTCTTTTTGTCTCTGTATCTTTCTCTCTCACTGATTTATTTTTTTTTTTCAGACAGAATCCTGCCCTGTCACCTAGGCTGGAGTGCAGTGGCGTGATCTCAGCTCACTGCTCCCTCCTTATCACGGGTTCAAGCAATCGTCCAGTCACACCCTCCTAAGCAGCTGCGACTGCAATCATATGACACCAATCCTGGCAAATTCTTTGTATTTTCAGTAGAGACCAGGTTTCACAATATTTGCTCAGGCTGGTCTTGAATTCCTTTCCTTTAGTGATCCACCCACATCAGCCTCTCAAAATGCTGGGATCCAGGCATGAGCCACAGTGCCCACCCAGCTGTATGCATTTCTCTCTCCCGTGATCTCTCCTATTTTATTATTTTATTCTCTTTTTATTTCTGAGACAGCGTCTCGCTCTGCTGCCCAGGCTGGAGCACAGTGGTGTGATCTCACTTTACTGCAAACTCCATCACCAGGGTTCAATGGATTCTCCTGCATCAGCCTTCCAAGTAGCTGGGATAACATCCATGGGCCACCAAGCTTGGCTAGCTTTGGTACGATACTAGACGTGGCATCTTGTCATGTCTAATTGCGTATCTGTTTTAAAGCTGGATTGATCAGCAATATTGACTTCCTGGAATGTTTTATGTTTACAAAACAATTATAGTACTACTATTTAGCCTCCTCAGATAAAATATGGTAACACACAAAACATACACACACAGACAAAGACACAGTCAGTGATCAAAAAAATCAGGGTAGGCCACGACCTAAATGAAAGGTGAGCTGCTGCAGTTGCCTAGAATTAAACCAGACCAGAGTTGACCCATACCAGTCTGAGAGATGTGAACAGAGGCCTTCAAACAACTCTATCAGATACATGTTAGATTATTCTCCAGCCATAGCGAAGGGACATTAAAGATCTGTTGTGCTTAGAAGAGTCTGGATGATTTGACTTTTCCAGGGTATTAGCATTCATGATGTTGGCCTTTACAGCTCTCTGCAATGAAGTCAGTAGACAACTCAGTTTTTCTAGGAGTCTGAAGTGCTTTTCAGAATTATCTAAAACTTAGTGGCTTAAAACCATAATTATAATTTCCTAACGGTCAGTCTCTGCAATCGCCCTCAGTCTCTCAGCCAAATGAATGTGGTTCAGGGGCACTCAGGAGGATGCAATCTAGTGATGGCCAAAGATGGGGACATTGGTGGGTGTCTTCTCATCTCCCTGGTGCCATGGCTAGCGTGACTCAAATAGCAGGGGCTGGACTGCTGAGATGCTCAGACACCTTGTTCTGTTTCTTTGAGTCTCTCCATTGGATGTTCCTTCGGCATAGTGTTATCAGGGTGTTAGACTGCGTGATGTACTGGTCGGGGGCTCCTAAGGGGTTTGTCCCCATGAGAGCAGGAGACTTAGGCAGAGTACTGTGTTCAGCTCCATCAGGAATATTTTCAAATGGGTTTGAGAAGAATTTCAAAGTGTGTTTTAGACCACTACAGTGGCCATGCCTAATAATTCCTTATTTTTACAAGTGCTGGATGGGTTTTTCCCAAAATAATGCTTTTTGGGGGTTGTGGGGTGGTGGAGACAAAGCTTTGGTCTCGTGACCCAGGCCGTAGTGCAGTGGCGTGATCTTGGCTCACTGCAACCACCGCCTCTTGGGTTCAACCGATTCTCCTGCCTCAGCCTCCCAAATAGCTAGAATTACAGGAACCTGCCACCATGCCCAGCTAATTTTCGAATATTTAGTAGAGATGGGGTTTCACCATGTTGACCAGGCTGGTCTTGAACTTCTGACGTCTGGTAATCCACCAGCCTTGGCCTCCCAAAGTGTGGGGATTACAGGCGTGAACCACCCCGTCCGGCCTTCAAATTATATTTTCCTACCCACTCACTTCCACAATTTTTTGGACCTATCTGCATGTTCTCCTCGGAGGCGGGGGGATGGAAACAGTATCAGAGTTCTTGAAAAATTTATGAAAGAGAGAATGACAATACTATACAAGGCTTAACCTATTCACAATACTGTATTTACTGAATAAAAAGATTACTTTTAAAATTGTACTATTGACTAAATAAATAAAATACATTCTTTCAATCACTCTAAAATATGTGTACATGAAGAGAGTAGAAGAAGGGTTCTAATACATAAAGAAATAAATGAGGCTGGGCATGGTGGCTCACGCTGTAAGCCTAGCAGTTTGGCAGGCAAAAGTGGGTGGATCACTTGAGGTGAGGAGTGGGAGACCAGCCTGGCAAATATGGTGAAACCCAGTCTTGACTAAAAATACAAAAATTAGCTGCACATGGTGGCATGCACCAGTAATCCCAACTCCTCAGAAGGCCGAGGCAGGGGAATTGCTTGAAGCTGGGAGGCGGAGGTTGAGGCTGAGCCAAGATCCTGCCACTTCACTCCAGCCTGGGTGACAGAGCAATACTCCTCAAAACACACACAGACACCCCAAAACAACTAAATAATGCAAATAAAAATTTTGTACTCACAGTTCAACTCGCATATCTAACAGAAAACAGAAAGTACATTAAAACAAAGTTTCCACAAAAGGCAAATAAAACAAATGAATCACCTTGCATATAAAATTAAAATAATAAACTGAAGAGAACTATACGGAAAAAAATTCAAAATTTACAAGTAAGTACTCTAAAAGAAGCTGAAAGTCACTCAAAACTTTTCTGGATTCCATGTCTCTGCAGTGCAAACATGATCATAAAATTTGCTGTGGGCAGAACCATCAAAATGTATCTTACAACTCAATAAACACTTCAAGTCTCACATGAGAATTGTAAAGGAAAAGGGACGCGTCTGCTGTATTTCTACACAAATCTGAACAAACACTATTTCTTTGTGCACATTGTTTCACTACTCCAAGAAAATAACTTCCATATTAATATGAGGGGATGTGAGAAAGCAGCTCTGCATCATGATAAGTAACACTGGGTGTCCACACCACTACTCAGGTGGGCCTTAATTCCCAGCCAGGTTCCCTCCCTGGACACACAATGAAGGGCTCATCCATTTTGCAATCTCTTCACATTTCCTCCCCTGTGAGCCCAGTGTGGTTCTCCAGATTCCCTGTGTAGCGGCCTCTCTTGTCTGGTGGGGCAGGGTGGGGCAGGGAAGTGTGAGTGATGATGGCAGAGGGCAGAAAGCATCTCAGGGAAGCCTGGGATCATTGTAACAAAAAATGATGGGCGTGGGACAGCCCATCAGGGAGGACGTAGAGAGGGGCCTTGGGAGGATATCTGCGTGGAGGGTGAGAGGGCCCTGGTTGAGCCCAAACTGAGCCCCAAGTGGTAGCCGGCCTCAGGCCTCAGCCGGTGAGGGATGATGAGACAGCCACCACTTGAGCCTTGCTTCTCACCCACTGACCTTAGACACTTATTCCTCTTAGGCGGCTTAAGGTGCCCCAATCCTAAAATGTGGGTGTTACAGTTCTTTGATGGCCATTTCTCCGCCAGCCCATGGATGGCGTGGGATTGCTCACTGCAGTCACCTCCCTGAGGCTTGGATTCTCCATGTGGGGCACAACTCCAGGAATCAACCGCCTCTCAGTCCCCAGCCCTAGACTGCTCACCTGGCCTCCTCTCTGTTCACGCTCTAATGGCCTCCCTCCCTGGAGAAGTACTGCAGGGGATTGAGCTACAGGCTCTGGCTGATGATCTAGGGGACTGCAGAAGTGGGTATAGGTTAGTTCAGGTCATGGCTCAAAGCCAGTTCCCCAGAGGCCAAGGAATGACCAGCAAGATCCTTTCCCATGATGCCCTACCTGGCGCTCACCTCAGCAATCCTGCCAGAACCTGGGCAGTCATGCTCAGCCAACCAGCTGAAGAAGGTCAGGTAGGAGCTGTACGGCCTGCAGCTGGAGGCTTGACCTTCCTGATCCCACAACCGCTAGACTGCAGTGGAATGAGACATCCCGTATCCTGCAGAGAGAGGAGTCAGGAAGGTTCATGCCAGACCTACCCTCCCACACACCAGCTCCCCTACCATGCTGGGAGGCGCTCCTTACCGAGGACGCCAAGGCAGTACTCCCGAATGATCACTTCATTGTGGAAGTAAAGACTGTGATAAAAGGAAAACTTCATCCTGCCGCCGGTACCCGGAAGAGTTGCTTTCCTCCCCTTACCTGGCCAAGAAGGAGAAAGAGGACGTACTCAAAGCAGCATTTCATGTAGCTGGGGTGAGGTGACCTGTTAGCTGGGGTGAAGCGTGTGTTTCTCCTTCCCAACTCTCTCATTGAGACACCCCCGGGTCCCAGGGGTACCTCAACCTGACCCAGACACCAGACCCCTCCCGAAGACTCAGGCTCCTTAGCCTGACCTGCAAATCCATCACGTACGTAGCTTAGCAGGACTTCATCATCATTTGTGATCCCGGCCAACATCTGGGTGTGCCGCACAAGCTGCCTCTGGTCAAGGAGCCGCCAGATGATTGGGTGGGCGTGCAAGGAAACACCCTGCAACTTTGCAAGAGCACGGAGAGTGTGGGGCAGGGCACCTTCCCTTCCAGGCCCTCTGTCTCTGTCTGGCGTGGAGGGCACCATCAGAGCTGTGGTGGTCTTGGTGGTGGGTGGAGGCAGGCCCAGACAACCTGCTCTGACCAGGGACTGGCACTGAAGAAGTGGGCAGGGGGTTGGGGGCGGGGTGTTGTTGTGTGAGGCGACTACTTGCTCGGCGTTTCTGAGCTGCAGGAGGCCCTCCTGTGCTGGGTGCTAGACAGGCTCTGCTGCTGTCTGAGTGTGTGGTCTCTCCTTCTCCTGGTCTCCCTGAGGGGTGCACGTATCCACCCCAGGCAACCGCTGTGGGTAGAAGTAGCTACGGGGCTGTGCCTGGCTCTCCCCATGGAGCTCGAGTGGTTTCAAGGGAGCTTATATATACTCAGGGCCTAAACATCTTTGGGTGCAGTGCTGGCACAGGGAAGAAATTGTGTCTGGGGAGACAGTGCCTGCCTTGCATAGGACAGCAGCCCCGTGCACAGTGACATCGAGTCTTGAGCACCTTGTGTTTCTGGGGTAAGCTTGCTGGACACAGGCAAGGGGAGCAGGGAAGTTCCATGGCTGGCATGGGCATGCAGACTCCCCTTCCTCCAGGGACTTTCCCAGTGAATCGTATCCTTCAACTTTCTGCTGTTATGATGGGTCCTTGGCGCTGCTGTTCTCCCTGGTGAGTGCTGTGCTTGGCTTCCTGTCCCTACCACATGCCCTCAGGGCACATGCAATTCAGCTGCCCTCCTATGTGCATGAGCCTGTTCTCGGTTCCCCTTGTTGTCCCCCATGCCCTGAATCCTGGCTGACCGCCAGTGCCTACCACCTTGTTTCCCCCCACCTCCGCTCCCGGGAGCTCGGCGCCCATCCCCTGCTGCCAACCATCCCGAATTGGAAGCTGCAAGGATATGGCTCTGGCCCAGAAGCCGGGGATGCCCTGTGGCCTGGGCATCTTCAAGACTCTTTCCTTCTTGAAGAATGTATTTTATGAAAATATATTCTTGCAAAAGTGTATTTAAATAAGACCCTTACATTTACGGAAAGGTTAAGTAGTTGAAAATAGAAAATAATATGAGAACATTGAAGTCAGATAACAGAAGAAGTAACTGGCATTCTTGGCTCCGTGCTTGCTTTTTCTCCTAAGGACATTTCTTTCCTGTCACCAGAGTAATTTATGTAACATGAATAGCTAATTACTCATTTCCCCAGTGTGTTTGAGGACTTGTTTTGATTGAACCAATGGTCTCTTGTCCTGTTGAGTCTTAAATCTAGAGATTGTGTGTTTACTTAAGCTTTAAACTTCTATGTAATTATGTTAATTATTGAATTCCTTTACATTGTAGTCAAGAGCATTCCATTCTGTGCTCTTTAGTGTTTTTTGCTTTATAGCATTATCCCAATCATGCCGGGCATGGTGGCTCATGCATGTAATCCCAACACTTTGGGTGGCCAAGGCGGGCAGATCACAAGGTCAGGAGAAAGAAACCATAATGGCCAACATGGTGAAACCCTGTTGCTACTAAAATACAAAAAAAAAAAAAAAAAGAAATTAGCTGCATCTGGTTGTGTGTGCCTGTAGTTCCGGCTAGTCAGTAAGCTGAGGCAGGGGAATCGGTTAAACCCAAGGAGGCAGAGGTTGCAGTGAGCCGAGACCACGCCGATGCACTCCAGCCTGGCAACAGAGCAAGAATCCGTCTCAAAACAACAAAAAATAAATAAAATAAATAAATAACGTTATCCCAATCTGTTTTTAGGTCCTGTTAGTCTTCAGGCTATTCCCAAAGTGCTTTTTTAGACTTCTTGAGAATTATCCTTCCCTGTGTATGGCTCATAAATAAAATTTATGCTTCAAAAACCACTTAGATTTCATATTTTCTTCCTCATTGCGTATTGTAGGTATTTTCTACTCGCTGTACTATGTATTAATCTATTGATCGTGAAATTGTATATAGTGCATATTTAAGTCTTGCTAGTTGCTTTTCTTTCTGTTACATCTAGCACACTTCCTGTCACATAGCAGAAAGTACATTTTTATTCACCCTTATAAATTAGTATTTCAAGCTGTGGTAGAAACCGAGAGTTGCTTTTGGTTCATGGCTTTGTGGTAGGTATGGAGATAATTTTGACTTCTGTATAGGAATCTATGATAATTTCTTTTTTCCCTCTAGTTTTCAAGCAAAAGGGCAGATAATTTGTGTAAAGTTTTTGTTCGTTTGTTTGTTTTTTAAGATGGAGACTCGCTGCATGCCCTAGGCTGGATTGCAGTGGGGCCATCTTGGCTTACTGCAACCTTCGCCTCCCGGGTTCAAGCGATTCTCCTGCCTCAGCCTCCCAGTACCAGGGGCTACAGAGGCATGCCACCACACCCAGCTAATTTTGTACTTTGAGTAGGGATGGGGTTTCACCCTGTTAGCCAGGATGAGCTGTATCTCTTCACCTCATGATCCACCTGCCTCGGCCTCCCAAAGTATTGGGATTACAGGTGTGAGCCACCGTGCCCAGCCAACGTTATTTCTAAATTACTTCATCTCACATATTTTATTGTGTTAAAATAACTATGAATGTTGTATGCACATTAATGTTAAGATGGCCAATAAAGGAGGTTCTTCGAGTTTTCAGAGGGAATTAACAGTTAAGGAATTTTGGCTGACTTCAGAACACTGGGAAGGAAGCAGCCGTGGGCAAATCTGGGGAAAATATTTTGAGCCCAGAAATAACAAAAGAAGTTTCAAGGTAGGAACAACGGGCGATGTGGCTGCAAGGGGTCTTGTTCAGGGATTTAAGTCCTTCCTCCAAATAACAAAAGCCATGTAATTTTAAAATCACATTATTAGCTGAACTGTTTTCAAAAATTGCTGTGGCCTGTAGAAAAGATTACAGTGAAAAATGTTATTATGAAATTAATTAGGATAGTTAAGCATTTCTGAGAAATTACCTGAAGTACTATATTAAGATTCGTTTTTTAGGGGCACGTCTAAGGCAAGGTAAGAAATGAGTAAGGCAAGAAAACTTAATGAGATCAAACAAGGATCACATTTACAGAAACATTTTTAGAGTCAATATAGAATTGTAAATCATATGGGGACATTTTATGTAAGTGTTAGCAAATCCAACAAGAAACAACTCATAATGAGTAATGTGACTAATCACTCTGAAAAAGTAAGCTCATTTTTTTTTAAATGACACAAGTTTCGTTGGGACATTGCAACTTTCAAATCAGTGATGTGACTACAAAGATGAAGTGGATTATATATTGTAAAAAACAGATGTGCCACATTCTTCCATAGAATGTGTGATGGGTCAATCTTTTTTTTTTATGTTTGAGTTTTTTTTTTTTAATAATGGAGAAGTTTTCAAGGAATTTGAAAAATAGAATTTGTGTTTGATCCCTTAATGGAAGGCATGTGCTCAGTAACTGTCTCAAATTTGGCATTGCGAAAGATGTGTTCATTTTAGGAGAAAAAAAAGTTTCCTTTTGAGAGAGAATACCTCGAATTGAACTACAGTTGATGTAAAAATGTTTGTAAAATGTGCATACGTTAAATGTGCCAGTGTTATTGATAGTACCCTTAATACTTCTAGTCTTTGGATGGAAAAGCAATAAAAGTAGAACAAGCCAAGAAACCATCTTTTCAAAGTGATGGTAGGCGGAGACCACCAGCTTCTTCGAGAAACAGAAGCCCTTCAGGAAGTCTGAGATCTGCAAGAGGAAGCAGTGGAGGAACAAGAGGGTGGCTTCCCTCACATGAAGGACACCTGGGTAATGTTTTAAAATATAAAGATGGAACCATAGGACTGAAAGAAAATAAGTTTGACGATATCGAAATTTCTCAATTTTTTTATTTCCTGTATGAAGAGAAAATTAGCTTATTGATAATAAGCAAACTTATTTCTAAGTACTAAAGGCGTATTAGAAGAATGATTGAACTAATATCTAACATTTGTTTTAAAATTATAGTAAGTTTGCATTGAAGTAACACACATTTGAAACTGGGTTGTGTTTGTGAATGCTGATTGCCTGTACTCAACCGGTTTTCTGCAGAACCCATTTATATTCATTATACTTTAGAGTTTTCTACTTTAGGGCCCAGAACTTCGTGTCAGTTGTATTATCAAAGTACGATGTAATATTTAAAATTTTCCAACAGGAAAAAGTAACTGAATACTGAAGATTGATTTTGCAGTATTTGTTTTCTTGTGTCTACATGTGGAAACATCTATGCAAATGTATTGCTTTGTAATTTTGATACAGAGAGTTTGTACATTGGCCTGCCATAAAGCATTTTCAATTGAAGAAATGTAGAACTTTAATTTCTGAAAAGAGTGTGTGACTCTGGAAAGTTCTAAAAACCACGGCTTCACAGATATGTATGAATCTTTCTTTGCTGGAGGCTGAGTCACTGAAAATGATATTTATGAGTGATTTACTTAATAGAAATGAGGGGTCCATCTTTACATCCAAAAGAAAAACAAACCATATATTTAAAAAAAAAGGAAAAAAAAAAACTGTTGGATGGGCTGGGCGAGGTGGCTCACGCCTGTCACCTCAGCACCTGGGGAGTACAGGGCAGGTGGACCACGAGGTCAGGATTTCCAGACCAGCCTGGCCAACATGGTGAAACCCTGTCTCTCCTAAAGATACAAAAAAATTTGCCTGGGCGTGGTGGCGTGCACCTGTAATCCCAGCTACTCAGGAGGCTGAGGCAGGAGAATCACGGGAACCTGGGAGGCAAAAGCTGCAGTGAGCCAAGGTTATGCCATGGCACTCCAGCCTGCGTGATAGGGCAAGAGTGCATCTGAATAAATAAATAAATAAACCTGTTGGTTAAGTTGTATTATCTATTAACCAACCTTCAAAACTCTAACAATTAACTTGGAGTTTTAATAACCAGACGTGTAATTAATTGGAGATTGTTTTCAAGTTGAAATTGCAGTGTTTGCTCCAGTTTAAGATGCATAGCTTCATGGCTATTTTGTCTCCACTGATCTTGAGGGTGAGGTTCAATTATACTCTGCCACGGACGAGAATGTATATATAAATTCTAACCTGTAACACCACCTGGCAATTGGCATATATCTACATTTTTGTAGATGTAAAAAAATATGTTTATATTACCGAATATGCAATTCTTAAAGACTGTTAAAATTCAGCATAGTCTCATCTGAAAATTAGTGTCTCATAAGGGAATTTTAAGAATTCTGTATTGTGTTAACAAATTTTAGAGACAATGTATTTTCCTGATATGTGACTTCTTGGTATTGGAAATATTTGAGTTTCTTTGAATGGAAATTAGTTTATCTTTATGATGTGCTTTGAAAATTTTTCCTCATTACAGAAGGATATAAACAGTCAGTTATCATTTTTCTTTTAATATTTTTATGCCTATTATATTTAGATATTTTAGTGATAGGTTTCTGCCCTGTTCACGCCCCATTTTCCCACATCTCTCCCTCATACCGATATATTATGATACTTGAGTTTCTTTCTAGATTTTCTAAATGAACTTTTATTGCTTGAAGTGTACTAATACCATGTAGGAATGCTAATTTTATTAGTTTAGACAAAATGTGAATTTGTTATAAAATGTAGAAAATATTTGTAAACAACTAAAACTTAGCCATTTAAGAAACAGTGATGTTAGTTAACTAAAAAGATTTTGTTTGAAATTCAGAAGATGGTGGATACACTCCTGATCTCAAGATGAGTTATTCTAGGGGACTCACTCCAGTTAAAAGAGGTCCATCTTCAAGAAGTGGAGGGCCTCCTCCGAAAAAATCTGCTCCTTCTGCTGTGGCAAGAAGCAGTAGTTGGATGGGAAGCCAAGGTAAATGCTACCTGACAGAAAGACCGTAGTTTTTGTATGACTGAAAATGAGCCGTTTTACCTGAATGCTTACCTTTAAGTTCATTGAACAAAAGGGAAGTGACACATACGTGAGCATAATTGCTGATTGATAGCTTTTATTATAGTTTCTATCTCACTAGGTACATTTCAGATTTATGTTGAAGAAATACTTGAGCTTCTCATTGCAGATCAAAGAAGTGATTAGAGTGAGGCCAACATTCCTTTTAATCCTGTGTTGGCTAGAAAATTCCCCTTAATTTTTCTAAAAGTTCCTAGCAGTATTCTTTGATGGTAGGCTTCTTGATGTAATTAATTCTTCCATTTCCTAAGTCCCCTGGTGTCCCATTCTAAAAATTGCTTGTTCGGTGACTTTGCCGGGTTGGAGTCTTGCTCTTACTAGGTGAGAGAGCACTATGTGAGATGACGGCTTACCATAGCCTCAAATTTGTGAGATGACGGCTTACTATAGCCTCAAATTCCTGGGCTCAAGCAATTCTGCTGTTTCAGCCTCCCGAGTTTCTGCAACTACAGGCATGCAGCAGCACACCTAGCTACATTGTTTTCCTATGTTTTTGTAGAGAGAGGATCTGACTACATTGTCAAAACTGATGTTAAAGCCCGGGGCTCAAGCGGTCCAGCTGCCTCAGCCTTCCACACTCACTCACAGTGTGAGCCGCTAAGCCTGGCCATCCAGCTTCTGAGACCTCAGTAATGCGTATGTGCAAGGCATACTCACTGCTTGCATGAAGATTCAAAAGAACTACAAGAGCATTTAGCAGACAAGGAGTCATTGGGCTTAAATATGATTTAAAAATAAATTTAAGGCTCGAGAGGTAGACACGTAGGAGTCCAAAATTCTTAAATTAAGTGGATATCACAGAAATGCAGAGTTGTGAAATATAGGTGTATGTAAATCAGTAATTGAGATTGTACCGGGATGTTTAAACATTAACACAAGGTCCTTAGTGTAAGATTTGAAATTATTTGAGGAGAGAATTTAGAACTAAGCAACATGAGGTGAGCAGTAGGGTTGAATGCAAGTAATACTTTTGAGAATTGTAAGACTGCAGACTGAGCAGAAGAAAATAAGACAATAAATAAAAGTTCTTAGCAAGGAAGTTTAAGCAGAGCAAATTAAAATTCTTTCTTAGTCCTCCATCCACATATGGAGGAAGTTAAAAACTGCCATTTTCAATTTTACATTTCATACGTAGAGTATCGGTGAAAGGAGGTATTTATTGGCTTCAGGATACCCAAGCCAACACATTTCCATTGGAAAATTAGCCAGTGAAGGTATCATATGTGAAACACTGACCTCTAAGGAATAGCAAGTGAAGAATATATTAAAGGAGAAACTTTCTATTTTGAAATAGCAACAATGTTGTAATGACCCCTTGCATAGCATTGCTTTCTTTGCAGTAAAAGCAAATCCTGACCATCATTAGAAAATCTTCACTAATACATTTAAATTTGTCAACATTTAAGATAGAGCCAACCAGTTAGAGATAAAGAACTTTTATGTAAACATTTAGCATATAGTCATTTAAAGGTAGCTGTATTTATGTGTGTGTGAGATGGACAGAATGATATTGGAAAATCCACCTTCTTTGGCTGAGAAAGGACAATGTATGTAAACTTTAAAATCAGTGAAGAGTTTGATGGTTTTACATGTTTTCCCTGTGTCACTCACAGTCATCAGTAATTTACATGAAAAGGAAAATAAGAACTAAGTAGTTATTAACCATTACAAATGAACTTTTACCTAAGCATTAATGTTTGCCTTCAGCTTCATTAGAAGAACTGGCCTTGTGGAAGCCATGGGATTATCCAAAGCCATGAGAAATATTCACAGTGTCATGTCTGTCTAGTAATTTAGGAAACAAAGAATGGAGTCATAGAAGAAATAATTTAAAAAAGTTGTTTGAGAGAAGAGAAAATAGCGTTTCAGATTTGGTATTCTTTACGTAATGTTCCATCATTTGAATGTTAAAGGTCCCATGTCACAAAGAAGAGAGAATTATGGAGTTCCTCCACGCAGAGGGACAATATCTTCCTGGAGAAATGATCGCATGTCACCAAGATATGATGGTTATGCAACTAACGATGGGTAAAGGAAAAATTAAAAAACACAGTTGATTTTTTTTTTCTGTGGTGATGAAATTCACATAACAAAATTAAATATTATAAGGTGAACAGTTAAGTGGTGTTTAATACGTTCTGTGCCAGGCAACAACTACCTCCATCGACTTCCAGAACATTTTCATTACTCCAAATTAAAACTCCAACTACCAGTTAAGCAGTCCCTCCCAGTTTCTCCTTTTCCTCAGCTGCTAGATAACACCAGTCAGTGTTCTGCCTCTGAACTTAACCTGTTGTGGGTATTTAATGTTAATGTGCTCAAACACTACATGACTTTTTGTATTTGTCTCCTCTCCTTTTGCATGATGTCCTGAAGGTTCATTTACATCATAGCACTTCACTCCTTCCACAAGCTATTAACCCATTATTTTATCTGGGTTGTTTCCACCCGAGTATTTCTACGCACCGATATTTGTTTGAGTATGCCTATTCGGTTCTGGGTGTATATGAGTGGAATTGCATGGTCCTATGATAATGATGTTTGTTTTCTTGAGGAACCACCACATTTCTCCATAGTAGCTGCATCATGTTCCGTTCCAACCTAGCATTGTATCAGCATTCCAATTGATCTACATCCTCTCAAACACTTGTTATTTCCTGCTGTTTGAAGTTTATTGCCATTCCAATGTGTGTTTGAAATATGATATCCCATTTTGGATTTGAAATGCATTTTCTGCACCCATTAACTCATCATGCACTTGTGTCCTAGAACTTAAAGTATAATAAAACAAAAATAAATGCATTTTCTGCATCACTGAATATGAGTATCTGTCCCATGTGCTTTTTGGGCATTTGCCGATTTTATTTGGGGAAAAACTGTTTAGAAGTTTGGCCTTTTAATTTTGTTTAAGTTGTAAGTTAGTCATGTATTGGATACTAGAAGTTGAAAATTTAAAATTTGTTGCTTAAACTTATGCACACAGAAATCATCCAAGTTGCCAAGAAACGAGGGATTATGCTCCACCATCTAGAGGCTATGCATACCGTGATAATGGTCATTCTAATCGGGATGAACATTCCTCTAGAGGATATAGGTACTGTAACTTTTTCTGGAGTTGTCAAATAGATTTCTTAAATTGTTCATTCCAACTAACGTTCTATCAGGGCTCCAATTTATCTACATCCTCTCAAACACTTGTTATTTCCTGCTTTGGAAAATTTATTGCCCTTCCAGTGTGTGTGTGTGAAATATGATATCCCATTCTGGATTTGAAATGCATTTTCTGCACCCATTAATTCATCATGCACATGTACCCTAGAACTTAAAGTATAATAAAAAAAAATGCATTTTCTGAATCACTGAATATGAGTATCTGTCCCATGTGCATCTTGGGCATTTGCCCATTTTATTTGGAGAAATATCTATTTAGATGTTTGGCCTTTTAATTTTGTTTAAGTTGTAAGTTAGTCATATATCGGATACTAGAAGTTGAAAATTTAAAATTTGTTGCTTAAACTTATGCATACAGAAATCATCGAAGTTCCTGAGAAACTAGGGATTATGCTCCACCATCTAGAGGCCATGCATACCGTGACTGTGGTCATTCTCGTCGGCATGAAACTTATTCCAGAGGATATAGGTACTGTACCTTTTTCTGGATTTGTCAAATAGATTTCTCAAATTGTTTGTTCCAACTAACATTGTATCAGGGCTCCAATTTACCTACATCCTCTCAAACACTTGTTATTTCCTGCTTTTGAAAATGTATTGCCATTCATCTGTGTGTGTGAAATATGATATCTCATTTTGGATTTGAAATGCATTTTCTGCACCTATTAACCCATCATGCACATGTACCCTAGAACTTAAAGTATAATAAAAAAAAGAAATGCATTTTCTGAATCACTGAATATGAGTATCTGTCCCATGTGCTTTTTGGGCATTTGCCCATTTTATTTGGAGAAATATCTGTTTAGATGTTTGGCCTTTTAATTTTGTTTAAGTTGTAAGTTAGTCATATATCAGATACTAGAAGTAGAAAATTTAAATTTGTTGCTTAAACTTATGCATACAGAAATCATCGAAGTTCCCGAGAAACTAGGGATTATCCTCCACCATCTAGAGGCCATGCTTACCATGATTATGGTCATTCTCGTCGGCATGAAAGTTATTCTAGAGGATATAGGTACTGTACCTTTTCTGGATTTGTCAAATAGATTTCTTAAATTGTTCATTCCAACTAACATTGTATCAGGGCTCCAATTTATCTACATCCTCTCAAACACTTTTTATTTCCTGCTTTTGAAAATTTATTGCCATTCATCTGTGTGTGTGAAATATGATATCTCATTTTGGATTTGAAATGCATTTTCTGCACCCATTAACTCATCATGCACATGTATCCTAGAACTTAAAGTACAATAAAACAAAAAGAAATGCATTTTCTGAATCACTGAATATGAGTATCTGTCCCTTGTGCTTTTTGGCCATTTGCCTATTTTATTTGGAGAAATATCTATTTAGATGTTTGGCCTTTTAATTTAAAGTTGTAAGTTAGTCATGTGTTCGATACTAGAAGATGAAAAGTTAAAATTTGTTGCTTAAACTTATGCACAGAGAAATCATCTAAGTTCCCGAGAAACTAGGGATTATGCTCCACCATCTAGAGGCTAGGCATACTGAGACTATGGTCATTCTATGCAGGATGAACATTCCTCTAGAGGATATAGATACTGTAACTTTTTCTGGATTTATCAAATAGATTTCTTATATTGTTCATTCCAAATAACATTGTGTCAGGGCTCCAATTTATCTACATCCTCTCAAACACTTGTTATTTCCTGCTTTTGAAAATTTATTGCCCTTCCAGTGTGTGTGTGTGAAGTGTGGAAGCTCCTTTTTTATTTGAAATGCATTTCCTGCATCATTGATTATCAGTATCTGTTTCATGTGCTTTTAGGGCATTTGGGCATTTTGGGCATTTGGGATCTGTGGGTATTTTATTTAGATGGTTGGCAATTTAACTGTGTTTAAGTTGTAATGTAGTTCTATTTTGGATACTACAATTTGACAATTTAACATTCCTTGCTTAAACTTGTGCACGCAGAAATAGTCCAAGTTCCCGAGAAACCAGGGATTATACTCCACCACCTAGAGACTATGCATACCGTGATTATGGTCATTCTAGTTGGGATGAACATTCCTCTAGAGGATATAGGTACTGTCATGTTATCTGGATTTATCAAATGGATTTCTTAAATTGTTCATTCGGAAATTGAAAAGACTTTTTTTTTTTCAATTTAGTTATCACGATGGCTACGGTGAGGCCCTTGGTAGAGATCATTCTGAACATCTACGTGGAAGTTCTTATAGAGATGCATTTCAGGGATACGGTAAGGGTCCAGGATGGATTTGTAAATTACAGAATTTTATTTAATAGACCAGATTGTTATTTTAATGAAATTCTAAGGAAAATTGTAAAGGACATATGCAACATGTTTAAATATTGAGTATTCTTTTTTTTTTGATCATCCCAGAAACATATTTATTCATTTTCATCATTGTGCACAAATAATAAAATAAACAGTGCTTATCTGGTACTCATTATCAGTATAAAGCCTAGGGAATGATATGAAGGTGAGAACTTCAGTTAACGTTAAGAAAATGTGACTGAGCATTTACTTTAGAATTAAGTTTGTTAAGCTGCAAAATACTACTCTTACACTTCTCTTAAATAAAACCTTCTGACTATTGAAGACTTGATTAATATCCTGTCAACAAAGGCGGAGGAAAGCAGATATTTCCAAATAGTACTTTAACTAATTCATGCTTTAATGATAGCAGTAAAAATGTTTAAATGTAGTCCCACATATTATTTTATCAACCCTGCAGGGACCTCTCATGATGCACCACCTGCACGAGGGCCTCGGATGTCTTATGGTGGAAGCACCTGCCATGCATATAGTAATACACGAGATAGATATGGCAGAAGTTGGGAGAGTTACTCAAGGAGCTGTGGTGATTTTCATTACTGTGATCGTGAGCATGTTTGCAGAAAAGACCAAAGGAATCCGCCTTCTCTGGGTAGGGTGCTCCCTGATCCTCGTGAAGCATATGGTAGCTCAAGTTATGTGGCATCTATAGTAGATGGTGGGGAGAGTCGATCTGAAAAAGGAGACTCGAGCAGATATTAAAGCAAGCATTCAAAATAATAGTTATTGCATACCAAACCTTGTTTGCAAATCAAAAATTGAAATGTTATTTCTGCATCGTTACCTGCATATTACTGACAGAA
This sequence comes from Pan paniscus, assembly GCF_029289425.2. Taxonomy (NCBI): domain Eukaryota; kingdom Metazoa; phylum Chordata; class Mammalia; order Primates; family Hominidae; genus Pan; species Pan paniscus. The sequence goes on along the minus strand of NC_073273.2, from coordinate 25,743,349 downwards.
ACATGTTGGTTTTGTGGAGAGAGGTAGATACTGACTTCCTCCATGAATTTTTTGAGGTATTCAAAGGAAAAGGAATTGTTTTCAAAGTAATTTCATACTTGTTGATGCTATTTGGAAAGTGTTTAGATGTAATATCTACCTTAAAATTTTCACAATAAAATTTTACATGTACTGCAAGATGCCTGGTGTTATTGGTTAGCCGCACATGCTTAAAGCAAATTCAATAGGAGAGTAAATTGTGTAGTTTGTTGTACGTTTTCCTTTGTTTCTTTGAACACAGATGCAAAATTAGGGATGTGTTATGTCACCCTTGCAAGCTGCTCAAGTTTTCTAATTAGGCTGTTTCTCTTTAAAAACTAACAAGGTTAAAATGTTGGAGAAGTCTTCAGAAAGACTACAAAACTGTCTGCCTCACCATAAAATGTTTATTTTTTAGAGGAATAGTACAGGTCAAAGGAAATAATTAGATGTATTGATACTAAAGTTTAAGACATCCAGAACATTCTGTGTGAAGCATTCTGTGACTGAAGAGGATAACGGTAATGAAAACTTTTTTTTTCACCTAAATCAGAAGTGAACCAGCTAAGTTTCTCAGGTGCATAACATAATGAATTTAAATGTTCGTAGTTTAAATAGTGGAAAGTAAGTGTTTTGTCTTGTGAGGTACCCACGGTAATTTTTTCTTGAATATTTTGCCAATGGATGTTGTAAATAATGGTGTAGTAATATGTTCTTACAGATAGGAATAATCTAGAGTGGTTGGGATAGTATCATATTTTTTTGAGATGAAGTGTAGCTTTGTCGCCGAAGCTGGGGTGCAGTGGCTCTGTCTTGGCTTATGGCAACCGCTGCCTTCTGGGTCCAAGCTATTCTCCTGCCTCAGCATCCTGAGTAACTGGTATTAGATATGTGTGCAGCACAGCTGGGCCAATTTTCGTATTTTTAGTGCAGACAGCGTTTCACCTTGTTTGCCAGGCTGTTCTTAAAATCCTGATCCAACCTCCTCAGACTCCCGAAGTGCTAAGATCATAGGCATGTGCCTCCACTGTCAGCCTATCGTATTTAATTGATAATATGAATGGAAACACTTTAAACCTCATACTTAGAGGAAAGTGAAGTGTATAAAACATAAACAACAGCATAAAGTTTCCGACGGGATTGCTTAAAGTTTTAAGACATCATTGAATGATAAAAATATTGAGACCGAAATAACTAAATGAATTAATTTTCCTGATTATACAAACTAAAGAAATGAAATACATCAAGTTCCAGAAGTTTTGCAGTCCATAATTCTTACAATTGACAGACTAATCTGCAAGGAGGAAGTATGTTCTTGAAAAATTTTGACACAATCATCAATTTTTATAGGGTAAGTTTACAAATAATTTTAAAGGGAGAAGTTACCAACTTTGATTTTCAGGTGAGTTATTCGTGTTATGAAGTGTTTTCATTCACCTGTAGCATTGTGAGGATGAAGTGAAAAGATAAATCCCCCGAATCTTGTGTATCTTACTGTCCATGTGTGATGGCTCAGGTCTCTAATTCTAACACTTGGGGAGGCCGAGGCTTGCAGAGCACTTTAGGACAGGAGTTGAAGACCAGGCTGGCCAACACCATGAAACCCCATCTCTACCAAAAATACAAAAATTAGCCGGGCATGGTGGTGCCTGCCTGTAGTACGTTGCAGTTAATTGGGAGGCTCAGGCAGGACAATGGTTTGAACTTGGGAGCCTGATGCTGCAGTGAGCCGATATTGCACCATGCACTCTAGCCTGGGTGACAGAGTGCGACTCCAACACAAAAATAATTATGTCAATCAACAAATATATCAATAATAAATAGGGTATCCTTCAGTTCAAGCAGTTATCGATTCTTTTTTCTTTTTTAGAGACAAGGTCTCACACTGTTGTCCAGCCTAGACTGCAGTGGCACCATCATAGCTCACTGCAGCCTTGAACACGGGGTTCAAATGTGCAAGCCTTCCATTTCAGCCTCCCAAGTAGCTGGAATTACAGACACACACCAACCACCATGCCCAGCTTTTGTGTTTGTGTGTGTGTTGTAGGGACAATGTTTTGGATATGTTGTTCAGGCTGGTCTCAAATTCCCAGACCGAAATGATCCTCCTTTCCTGGCTTCCCAAAGTGTTGTGATTATAGCAGTGAGCCACTGAGTCTGGCATATCTTTTCTTATTATGAGCGACATTCCACCTCACTGAGTCTGGCGTATCTTTTCTTGGTATCAGCGACATTTCACCTTTGCTCTTTTAATTATTTTGAGATGTACAATAAATCATTATTAAGTGTAGTCATCCTGTGCCACTGAACACTAGATATGATTCCTTCTAAGCAAGTATAATTTAACCCACCCCCATCCCCTCTTTGATCCCTCCCTTACCAGTTCACATTACTTGTATCAAAATATCACATGTATGCCAAAAGTATTTACAACTGTTAGGTACAAATTTTCATTCCCTTCCTCCTTCCCTCCCTTCCTTTCTTCCTTCCTGTCTTTCTTTCTTTTTGTCTCTGTATCTTTCTCTCTCACTGATTTATTTTTTTTTTTTCAGACAGAATCCTGCCCTGTCACCTAGGCTGGAGTGCAGTGGCGTGATCTCAGCTCACTGCTCCCTCCTTATCACGGGTTCAAGCAATTGTCCAGTCACACCCTCCTAAGCAGCTGCGACTGCAATCATATGACACCAATCCTGGCAAATTCTTTGTATTTTCAGTAGAGACCAGGTTTCACAATATTTGCTCAGGCTGGTCTTGAATTCCTTTCCTTTAGTGATCCACCCACATCAGCCTCTCAAAATGCTGGGATCCAGGCATGAGCCACAGTGCCCACCCAGCTGTATGCATTTCTCTCTCCCGTGATCTCTCCTATTTTATTATTTTATTCTCTTTTTATTTCTGAGACAGCGTCTCGCTCTGTTGCCCAGGCTGGAGCACAGTGGTGTGATCTCACTTTACTGCAAACTCCATCACCAGGGTTCAATGGATTCTCCTGCATCAGCCTTCCAAGTAGCTGGGATAACATCCATGGGCCACCAAGCTTGGCTAGCTTTGGTATGATACTAGATGTGGCATCTTGTCATGTCTAATTGCGTATCTGTTTTAAAGCTGGATTGATCAGCAATATTGACTTCCTGGAATGTTTTATGTTTACAAAACAATTATAGTACTACTATTTAGCCTCCTCAGATAAAATATGGTAACACACAAAACATATACACACAGACAAAGACACAGTCAGTGATCAAAAAAATCAGGGTAGGCCACGACCTAAATGAAAGGTGAGCTGCTGCAGTTGCCTAGAATTAAACCAGACCGGAGTCGACCCATACCAGTCTGAGAGATGTGAACAGAGGCTTTCAAACAACTCTATCAGATACATGTTAGATTATTCTCCAGCCATAGCGAAGGGACATTAAAGATCTGTTGCGCTTAGAAGAGTCTGGATGATTTGACTTTTCCAGGGTATTAGCATTCATGATGTTTGCCTTTACAGCTCTCTGCAATGAAGTCAGTAGACAACTCAGTTTTTCTAGGAGTCTGAAGTGCTTTTCAGAATTATCTAAAACTTAGTGGCTTAAAACCATAATTATAATTTCCTAACGGTCAGTCTCTGCAATCGCCCTCAGTCTCTCAGCCAAATGAATGTGGTTCAGGGGCACTCAGGAGGATGCAATCTAGTGATGGCCAAAGATGGGGACATTGGCGGGTGTCTTCTCATCTCCCTGGTGCCATGGCTAGCGTGACTCAAATAGCAGGGGCTGGACTGCTGAGATGCTCAGACACCTTGTTCTGTTTCTTTGAGTCTCTCCATTGGATGTCCCTTCTGCATAGTGTTATCAGGGTGTTAGACTGCGTGATGTACTGGTCGGGGGCTCCTAAGGGGTTTGTCCCCATGAGAGCAGGAGACTTAGGCAGAGCCGTGTCACCGTCTCTAAACTAGGCCAGAGGTGGTCCAGTATCCAGAAACTGCGTGCAGTGTTTTCTATACATTAGAAGCAAGTACTGTGTTCAGCTCCATCAGGAATATTTTCAAATGGGTTTGAGAAGAATTTCAAAGTGTGTTTTAGACCACTACAGTGACCATGCCTAATAATTACTTATTTTTACAAGTGATGGTTAGGTTTTTTCCCAAAATAATAGCAGATACAGACTTTTAAACTTGAAATCTATGTAGCATAGCTCTGAACATTTGGCTATAAGTTGAAATAACTCTTGAGCAAAACTTGATTTTGAAATGAGAGTTGTAAATAAAATACATGAGATAAAGTTGCTTATAAAGAAATCAGCCTTAAAAATGTCAATAGGTCTAATGTGCCACTATTTTACTATTTCTATGGATATTACTTGGATAAGAGGACAAGGACTCAGGGGTGTGCTGCTCTATCTCTTTACCTTGAAACTGCAGCTGGGGCACCAGGAGTAGCAGTTCCAGCTAACACCATGTGGTGAGGACAAGGAGTCCATTCAGGTAAAGGAGGGTGTGAGCATATTGTGATCCGGAAGAGAGGTACACCTGGTATGGTAATGAGGATCAAGTTCCCTGGCACACAATGAAATCCCCCATGCCCAGCTGTGGCAGAGTGAATCCCTCAGCTGGTGCTGGGCTTCCAGGTATGTTCTGAAAGCAGCTGCCTGCGCTTAGAAGGATCCACTCATTCCCTTGTCATGTGGGAGGGTGAGGCTTGTGGCCCCCGCTCTGTCTGTTCCCGCTCTTTGCCTTCCCATTATTCCACTGCTGGGTAAGGTGGCAGGACCACGGAATGTAGAAGGGCCCTGGGTTGTTGACAGTGCCTGTGGGTGGCCATGTACTAGGAGGAGAGTCCCCACTGAGCCTCCCGCAAGCTTGGAGGCGGGGAAGGAACAGTCCTGGGGCACTGGCTGTTCCAGAGTCCAGGCGTCTGTCCCAGAGAAGGCCAGGGGGAGGTTGTAAGCCTGTGGATCTGCAATCTAGGTGGAAGACCTGTATCTGCCATGGCTGACATCATCAGGGCAAGACACCCACTGGGTGGAGAGCTGGGCTTATGCATTTTACCCTTGTCCTGAAGAGACCCTGCATGCCTGGTTCTCCTGGGAACAGTGATCCTAGGGACCCCCCAGTCTGGGTCCACTCATGACCATAAGCTTAGGATCTTGTGTGCCTTGCTTCCTGTCTGCCCAGGTGAGGCATCCTGGAGAGGGTGCATGGGGCAAAGCTGGTGTGCACACACCCGGCACTGGAACGGGGTGTCACCGGCCAGTTAGGTCGCTGCTCAGCAGGCCCTCTCCTGAGCTCCCACCTGGCTAAGTGGTAAGTGTCCCATCTACCTGAACCCACAGCCCAGGTTTCTCTTCCACCTACCGACCCATGACCTCTTGGGGAGAATGCCAGCCTCCCTGGAGACTCAGGTCCTGCCAGACCCACATGCTGTCCTCTCTCATGGGCCGGAGACTCTGGTGCACAGGGATTCCCGAATAGCAAATCCCAAAGCCCTGCAGGTTTCACTGATTCTTACCTGAATGCCCCGGCCGAACACACAGGTAAACACAGGCAGCTACTAGGTTTTATATCCCTCTGGGTGTCATTTCAGGTTTATGACATCTCCTCTAGGTAGCTCGTGCCAGCCACCCTTTTCCTCTTCCCTCTGCCATTTGTGAGAACCATGAGGACTCTTTGCTTCTCCCTAGCATGCAGACTTCACGGGTCCTGAAGTTGGATTGCCAAACCCAGCGGCACCCTGCCTGCCAGCTTAAGAGCTGAGTTTGAGGCACACCTGTGGGCAGGAGTGTCGGCCCTCCCAAAACCAAGGTACACAAAGCCACACAGGCACAGGTGTGCACATGCGTTCATCAGCTTAGACACACAGGCTGGACACGCAAACTGGAACGTGCCCATACCCACACTGGTACGAGGGAAACTGGGTGTCTACACCAATACTCAGGTGAGGCTTACTGCTCAGCCACGTACCCTCCCTGGACACACACAGAAGATCCCCTGCCATTTAATTGATCATCTGCAGTAGGATTTATTTTTACTTTTATACTTTTTTAACTTACCAAAGTATGTTGCATTCTTTTCCCCATCATGAAAAAGACTTTGATACAAGTAAAGAGGAAAAGCACTTTTTATAATGAAATCTTTTATCTGCATCTATATTATTAAGGCATTTAAAAAACTTTATGTCTATTTTTTAATGTCATAGGAAATGTCTTGAGAGCAGGGGAAGCATGAATGAGGATGGCAGCGGGCATAAAGCATGTCAGGGGAGCCTGGGGTCATTGAAACAAAACATGACATGGCTGGGATAGCCATTCTAGAAGTACGTAGACCTAGGCATGCCCTGCGTGCACTCTAGTTGAGCCCAAACTGAGCCCCAGGTAGTAGCAGGCCTCAAGGCATAGAAGGGAGCCAGAGAAGGATGATGAGACAGCTATCCCTTGAGCCTTGCTTCTCACCCATTGACCTTTGCCACTTCTGCCTCTTAGGCACTTCAGGTTCCCCAATTCTGAAATATGAGTGTTACAGTTCCCTGATGGGCCTTTCTGCCCCAGTCCAGGGATGGCCTGGGATTTCTCACTGCAGGCTCCTCCCTGAGCCTTGAGTTCTCCATGTGTGTCACAGCTGCAGGACCCACAGGCCTTTGAGCGCCCAGCTGTGGGCTGCTTACCTGGCCTCCTCTCTGTTCCCTCTCTGAGGACCTAATCCTTAGGTAGTGCTGCAGGGGATTGAGTCGGAAGCCCTGACTGATGATCTGGAGGAGTGGGGAAAGTGGTCTGTGAAAGGTCAGGTCATAGTTCAAAGCCAGTTCCCAAGATGCCAAGGAAAGACCAGCAAGGTCCTTTCCCATGACGCCCCACAGCGGCCCCTGCCTCAGCAGTCCTGGCTGACCCTGAGTGGTCACAGTCAGCCAACTAGCTGAGGAAGCTCAGGTAGGCTGTGTCCTTACTGAAGGTGGGGCTTCTTCTGATGACTCTAGAACCACTGGACTACACTAGAGCCAGAAGCCCTGCATCCAGGAACAAGAGTCAGAAAGGCTCATGCCAGGCCTAGCGTCCCACACTCCACCCTCTCTACCACACCAGGAGGCACTCCTTACCAAGGATGCGAACACGATATTCCTTAATGATCACTTTATTGTGGAAATAAAGGTAGTGACGAAAGGAAGACTTCATCCTGCTGCCGGTACCCCGGATGGCTGAGTTCCTCCACCTGCCATGCCAAGAAGAAGAGGACAGACTCAAAGGATCCATTTCATCTATCTGGGCTGAGGGCCTGCTGGCTGGGGTGCAGCATGTGTTGCCCCTTCCCAGCTCTACCACTCAGAACCCCTGTGCCCCAGGAAGACCTCAACCTGAACAGGACCCTGGACCCGTCCCGCAGACCCCGGCTCCTCAGCCTGAGCTTCAAATCCATCCTGTAGCTTACTTAGCAGGACTTCCTCATGGTTTCTGAACTCTGCCGACATGTAGGTGTGCTGCACAATCTGCCTCTGGTCAAGGAACCTCCAGATGACTGGGTGGGCATGCCAGGAAACACCCCACAGCTTTGCAAGAGCTGGGAGAGTGTTTGGCAGGGCTATCCCAAAACCTTTGACCTGGTACCCTGCATTGGTGGTCCTGTCTCTGTCCAGTGTTGGGGGCATGGTAGTGGTTGTGGTGGTCTTGTGGGAGGGTGGAGGGAGGCCCAGAAAGCTCCTGCCAACAAGGAGCGGGCGGCACAAGTAGGCAGGGGATTGGGTGTGGGGTGCTGTTTTGTGAGGCGGCTGTATCTTCAGAGTTGCTGAGCTGCACATGGTCATTGTGTGCTGGATGCTGGACAGGCTCTGCTGAGGGTGTCCGGGTGTGCAGTCCCCTCTTCTCCTGCTCTTCCTGAGGGGTGGGCGTGTTCACTTGAGGGAGCTGCTGTGGACAGAGGGGACTGCAGGGCTGTGCCTGTCGCTCCCCATGGGGCTCCCATGTGTGTAATGGAGGTGTTTGTGCAACGGAGGTTGTATATGCTCAGGGCCTACAGCTCTTTGGGTGCAGTGCAGGCAGAAGGAAGAAAGCCTATCTGGGGAGTTTGTGCCTGCCTTGCAGAGGACCGCAGCCCAGTGCACCGTGAACCCGAGTCTTAAGCACCTTGTGTTTCTGGGGTAAGGCTGCTGGCCACAGACATGGGCAGCCAGGGTGGTTTCTATGGCTGGCGTGGGCTTGCAGACTCCCCTTCCTCCAAGGACTTTCTCATGGAAACATGCCCTTCAAGTTTCTGCTGTGAGTGAAGGGTCCATGGGACTGCTATTCTCCCTTGTGAGTGCTGAGCTTGGCTCCCAGTCCCTACCATGTGCTCTCAGGGCACCCCCAAGCAAGCTGCCCTCCTATCTGCAGGACCCTGGCCTCAGCTCCCTTCGCTATCCCCCATCCCCTGCCTCCTGGTTGTCCCCGTGTGCCCCTAGCTTGGCTCCCCTGCTCCCCACCCCAAGAAGCCAGATGCCCACCCCCTGCTGCCAGTCATTCCGAATGGGCAGCTGCAAAGATGTGCCTCTGGCCCAGAAGCTGGAGATGCCCTGGCTGATGGCCCCTGTGCTATTCAGGCCGGGAAGGCACCTCTGCCAAAGCTTACATCTCAGCTGTGGGCAGGCCATGTGGACTGGTTATTCATGGAACTCTGCTTCAAGTGAAGGGCCTCCAGCGAGTCTGTGGCTGGCTGGGGTGTGCTGGAGCCAGGGCCAGGCTGTCTGCTGGTCCTCCACCAGGCTCCATGTCAGGCTTCTCCTCAACCACCACCTGGACCATGCCATGATGTTGTCCACCACCAGCACCTTCTCCTCCCCCAAGAGTGCCTTCGAACTCTGCGCCCTGGCTGCCCTCTCCTGCAGAGCCTCCAATTTGAATGGGGTGCCTCCTTTGGAGGTCCCACTGACCATGACCTGCACTGTCCACTCACTGTCCACTCCAGGTCCAGATAAGTATATCCTTATAGTATACTTAAAAAAACCCTTAAAAGCATTCCCATTTCTCCGCATCCTCTCCAACATCTGTTGTTTTCTGACTTTTTAATGATTGCCATTCTAACTGACATGAGATGGTATCTCTTTGTGGTTGCAAGGTCATGGATGAAGCTGAAAACCATCATACTAAGCACACTATCACAAGGACAGAAAACCAAGCACCGCATGTTCTCACTCATAAGTAGGAGTTGAACAATAAGAACACAGGGACACAGGGTGGGGAACACCACACATGGGGCGGTCGGTGGGATGCGGGGCTGGGGAGGGATAGCATCGGGAGAAATGCCTAATGTAAATGATAAGTTGATGTGTGCAGCAAACCAACATGGCACATGTACCCCTATGTAACAAACCTGTACATTGTGAATATGTACCCTAGAACTTAAAGTATAATTTAAAAAAAAGAAAAAAAACTGAAAAGGAAAAATAGCTCTACAAACCAAAATACCAAATAGAAAATTAGTTGTGGCCTAGAATCTAACTTGCATTAAGATATCACAAACATTCAGCAGATAGTTTCTAAATGCCACAGTAAGCCTGGCAGTCTGCAAGAAGCTCAGAAAAACATGGTCCTTCTGAGAGTGCAGTTGTTACAGGCACAGAGATAAATGAGGAATAATAAGTGTGATAACTGCTGTAATAGGCAAATACAGGAAATAGAAACCACATTTTCCTCATTTATGAAACACAAGTTTAAAAACCCTTTTGAAGTTCAAATGAGAATATTTGCTGTTACTGTATAAACTGTTAAGTAGCTATACAAATGTTTTTTTTTTTTTTTTCTCACAGTGATTTATATCGTGTGTATTACATGGTTAGTGTAGCATTCTCATAAAGGAAACCTTGAAATGTGTCCGCTGCTCAGTTTTTGTTTTTCAACTGTTTCAGTCATTGTTATTTATCATATTTTCCCAGGGGATTTTGAATTTTAAAGAAAATATGTAAAAACTGAAAAGAGAAGGACAATGAAATTGCAAGAGTACAGTCATAATAATTTCCTTGATTAATTCAATTGTTTATAGAGCAAGATTAGATTATATTTCTCCCAAAAGATTCTTGGAGAAATTCTAAGATGATGCACTCATTGTTAGAAATTGCCAAATTGTTGCTTAAGTTAGACTTAACACTTTTTAAGCCTGAAGATACAGTAATAGTTATGTATTTAAACAGGGAAAATAGGATTTTTAGTGCTACTTTCTCTCACCTGGAATAATTATAACTTTTAAATTGGTCTTTATGTCAATTTAAATTTTTCATTATTCTACCTCTTGTTTTGGATAAGCCATGTATTTTTAAATTTATTTTCATCCTTTTTGTACTTCTCTGAGAAACTGCAGACTTAAATTCATATCACAAGTATGTTTCAGTTTTACTTGTCTCTTCCTAAGGGTTCCCAAAAATAAAGAATTCCACTTACGCTTGTATCTTTCAGCAACCTTATTTCAGAAAACGGTGCATATTACTGCAGAAATCACATGGACAGGTCCAAAGCGGGGAGGAGGAGGATGAGGAGGAAGAGGAGGAGGAGGAGGTGAAGGAGAAGAAGAAGAGGAAGAAGAAGTAGAAGAAGAAGGAGGAGGAGGAGGAAGAGGAGGAGGAGGAAGTGGCAAGCTTTTAAGTCTATACATTAGTATCACTGTGTCAGAAACTCAGTAGTCACAGTGAAATAAAAACAACGATCACAGTCAATTCCATCTCATACCTAGACTGAAATATGAAACTTCTAAAGAAAAGGAAGTTAAGAACTTTGGGCATGTCAAAATGTTCCTATACAGATAAAATTATTGGTGACTTTTTCTCACTAGAAAACAAAATTCCATGCTTTGTATATGTGTAAATAAAAATATTTTTATTTCCATCAGTTATGATGTGCAAGCAAGTAACAAAGTGAAAGTACACTAATAAAATGATATAAGGAAATTTCTCTGTGCCAAAAAAATTCCATTGAGGCCATTAATTTTACAAAAACCATAGAGAATGCATTGTGAAACTACACTATACAATACTTTTTAGTATTTTACTTACATTTTAAATAATCAACAAAGGAAAGGAAATTCTTAATCATTATTTATTACCAATAACATTATTCTACTTGAATAATCCTTTTGAGATTAAGTATTTTAAATAAAACTTTAAAATCAAATTGTATTGACTGATACCAGCTTTCAATGAAATAGCACTTCTGTATTTGTAGTCATGTGAAGTATAAATTTCTTCTCACAGTGGATCTTTTATAACACCAGTTTTATCGATTTCTCTGATACAAACCCTGTGATAGCTCATGGCTTTACTGTAACCATACATTACATGACTCCAGAGAGTAGCCTTCAAATAGATGGAAAAATTATATTTGTGACAAAATTCTAAGAAAGGGAATGGTAAAATGGGAGAATAATTTCTAAATTTCTAACTGTTCATCAGTGGATTTGGATATATTTAGATACAGACAAATATTAGCACACTGCAAGTTTGCACATGTGTATATAAATTTATATGAGATACCCATAATGTATGGGTTGTGTAATCTTTTAATCCTCAATTTTACATGTGGGAAATTTGGTAAGAGTTTATCTTTATCAAATAATCAATTTGAAGTACTATACTCAATTTGATGTAAAACCAACAAAATCTCTGTCAACATTCACTTTAATTGATCCAATAATGTTAACTGATGATAACTTCATTCTCTTTGTCCCCTGTTGGCAGCCTGAAAGTTGATTCTCACTCTAATTCATCACTCAAGGTGCCATCCACAAGACACTTACTTTGCTGTGGATTGTGACTTCTCACGCCAACACTTTTTTCCTGTAACAGTCCTACCTTTGTATATTTAAAGAATTTGTACATGGCTAAAAAAAAAAAAAAAAAAGTGCTGTGAAATGTCAGGCCATGCTGTGAAATTTTCCATTGTTTCTATATCTCTGTTTGAGCTTTCATGTTATAGAGAACAAGAAAAACAATTCAGTATGTTTCTTAGTATCCAGTCCAATGCACCCTTTCTTATTAATACCAAACCGTCTATTCAAGGCACTGACATCTAAAGACAGCTAGATATATCAAAATCTCTTCTCATAAAAAACCTTTATATTAATCACTGTTGCCTAGATCTGGACTCTGACTGTGAAATCCTCCAGTGGAAATTGCTGTAATGGCTCACGCTATGGGAATGACTATTTTTCCGCATAATTATTGTTGTCAAATTAGTGAAGAATATCACATTAGATGGTAGCTCTTAGATACATAAACCCTAGTGATTAATTTTTAATGTCCAGCATTTATGATATTGCACAAGTAAAAATCTTTGATAAATGATTAGCTGAGCAATGACTTAAATAACAGCAGTTCAAACATTAATTTACTTACTAGAAGTGCCATACATCATTAACTCCTGGTGAAAACAAAGTTGGGAAATTTCAAGTGCTGAATTGTTTACTAAATTATGTATTTCATGGTATTTTATAAAAACTATCCTTGCCGTGTATGATGCCTCACCTGCAAGGATGAAACTTTAGCATATATATATATATATATATATATATATATATATATATATAATGTCTTTGGTTCTTAATATCTCTCTACATTTGCCTTCAAAACCTCAACACAAAAACACCCATGTACTTGACATGTACTTGACTTTCAGCTGACTTGACTACCAGTTATTAGGGTTTAAGTAAACAAAGATTTCAAAATTTGTTGACCAAATATGAGAAATCACACTCTCACCATAAGAAATAATTCTTCTTAAGTGCCACTGCAAATGCAAAATTGAAAGAAGAAATGAAGTCTAACATATTGCAATATTCTAAAATCTAAAATTTCCTCTTTGAGATCTGGTGGTTCATGCCTGGAATCACAGCTCTTTGGGAGGCTGAGAAGGGAGAATTGCTTCAAACCCAGAGTTGGAGACTAGCACAGGCAACATAGCAAGACCAATCTCTACAAAGGTAACTAATTAATTAATTAATTAAATTGGGCATGATGGCACACACCTGTTTTTCTATTTACTCCGGAGTTCAAAGTTCCAGTGAGCTGTGATTGCACACTGCATTTCAGCCTGGGCCATGGGGCAAGACTTTGTTTCTACAAAATAATTCAATATAACAAAACAAAGTCAAACAAAATAAAAACACTTTCAGGTGTTCTTTGGAAGTTTGTATAATTGTTCCAAAGCATAGACGTTGTTTAAAGTTGAGCAGTTCATGAGGAATGGGCAGTGAACATTGTTTGTATTGTTTTCCAAAAATTAGGATAATTATATTAGAATATTATATGTTAATATCTAATAACCTTTGGTACAATAAGTATTGACAAATGACAAGCTATTGTGTTTATAGATATTTCCTTCAAAATAGTCATAGTTTAATTGGAGAATAAAGAGAACACAGATAATTGCAATGTACTCTGACAAGTGTTAAAATAGACACAATTTGGTAACTTGGAGAGGAATGAAGTTCTTAACGGGGTTTGCAGCGGTTTGGGGAACATTCTTAGGGCAGGAACAATTGACTGGATCAGTAAGGATTCGAATTTGTATGAAGAATGTTTGGGAGAAAAACATTGTAGAAAAAAAGAAACATTCTTTTTGTCAATGAAAGAAGTACTAACAATGCATATGATGCCATCTGACCAATTCTTAGACCATGCTAGCTCACTAAATATTTCTTGAATGAATCCATGAAAGGAAGCTATTGGGAAAACGATTCTGGAAGGGATTTTCAAAATCCTATAAAGGAAAGTTAAATACCCTGGACTTTACAATTTTGCCTGCTTTTCTTTATGTTCTTATTATGTCTACTACCTCATAAGCTCTGTTTTATTTTTTGGTCTTTTCACAAATATCATGCATGAATTGTTCCTGATATTACTTCTCTCTTAATCTCTTCATACTATATTTGTCTCTGATACTCCTTTGTTTGAGGTCCTGGGTTTGTATGCCCACAGATAACATCACTCACCTCTCCCTGGCACTATTCTGTTATAGAGAGGCCTGGCCCCTGAGAAGCACGGTTCCTAGGCTCACATAAAATTGACTTTCTATTTTAGTTCAGTTAATGGGTGACACTGCAGAGATTAGAGAACAAGATGAGAGAAGCCAGTTTGTTTCCCTTTCCTTCTCAGTAAGAGATATGTTTCCACGGTGATTCCACGGCCTACAGGACATGCTCTCTGTGTTTCCATCTTCTATGCAGTGATCCTAATCCTAGACTGGTTCTTCTAATGCCGTCTTCTCCAATTGTCTTCCCTAAAGGATTTGGGTACTACTTTTGGAGTTTTAAATTTAAAAACTATTGATATGGAAGGGGGGCAGGGAAGTGTCTGGTAGAGGAGGGTGTGGTTCTTGGCTAGGGATCCACCCTCAGGACTATGCTCACTGACCTAGGATAAACTAAATTAACACCATGTAACATATGCCCAATGGGGATTCAGGAGCTGTAAAAATTCACCCCTGGATGCTGCCTGGGGTCGGAGACCCAAAACCTGTCCTCATTTCTTGCCCAGTAATGGGGGATAAGGAACATTTTCCTGTTTCAATATGAATCTGTTTCCAGTGCAGTATGTTTTCTGCAATACTGCAGTGTTACTTCATTGTATATATTTAACTAAATAAGTTACAAAGTGTAACTAATATGAGAAGAAAATAAATGGTGGAGAATAAGGAAGAAAAATGAAACATTGTGTTTAACAATGAATGTAAACAATTATAAGTATGATTAATCAATATGTCAGACCAGCCAGGCAGGTGCTTAACGTCATGAGGGGGCACTACTTCATCATCTTGGGATTTCATTCTGGGACAGAGAGTGTGAGCAGCAATAAGGTCCGATAGGGAAAAGGATACAATCTGGTGAGGTGTGGATTGTGTCCCACACCTGCACCTGAAAAAAAGGTGAAAACAGATGACACAGAAGTTGCTTCCACCTGCATCCCCACATTCCGTTGATTGCACAAGCAGCCCACACCACGGCCCCGTGTTCAAGTGGGAATTCTCCAACCTGCCATTAACATATGGAGTGCAAACTGGGGCTTTGCACTTTGAGGGTTTTCATACCCAGGGCCAAATGGGAGTGGGATGGATTGATGTGGGTGGGATGTGGCCTCCACACTTGCCTCTTCATTTTCTGACTTTGTGTTCCTCATCGAATTAGGGTTTCCTTGGTCTGGTTCACCATTTCCCGGTTCAAGAAGGATGACCCTCGTGGGAATTCATTGCATGAGTGTTTCCTTCTTAACACTCATGTTTTAGATGGCTGGACAGCTTCGATAGTTTTAAAATGTAAATTCCCACACAGCACCAACAGGGAAACTACTGATCTCCCACTTCTATTGTAGGGTGGCATGATTCCTTTAGGATGAGAAGTAGGCAACAGTGTCTAACTGTTGCTTGGTTATCTAGGCTCTGTTTCATTTCATGTGCACATCCTTTCTCATTGTTGCAGGGCTCCTTTGTTGGGCTGTTGCTGGATAGGACTGCCTCTTGCCACAGATCTTTTGGCTTCCAGTGATTTCAGAGAGGAAACGAGACTTCAGATAGACTGGCTGAACTCCAGGTTGTGGGTCCTGGTTGCGTTTTGGGGGCTGAGGATGTTTGCACTTTGCAGAAGGATTTTTGGTGCTCTGACAAGAATCATTGAACATTGCTTGGACTCCAGCACAAGGCAGCCCATTCTCATAGGTGAGCATTGATTTTTCTTTGCTTTCCTGGGGTGTCCACATTGCCCATCAATAGCATTACTGGACACCTTTTTCAGGCTTGCCATCACCACAGACGGCCTCTTAGACACTGTCACAAGCTCATCTGCCCACAAGCGAGGCCAGATCAAGGTGAGAGAACACTGCTCAACCTTGCATTTGCCTATGTCGTGGTTCCTGCCTTTCCCAGATAGGCCCTGTGAGGCCAAGGATGAAGGGAGGCAGTGAGGTAAAGTGACGAGCCATTTTTATTCTCTGAGGTCTCAGGTGTGATTCCATCACGTAAAGAACCCTCAACTACTCACCAGACTCTATTCCAATCCCCGTCGGACCTGATTCTTGCACACAGACTCTTTCAGGAATGGAGACAGAAGAGCCATCTCCAGCCACCACCTCACAGTCTTGAAATACCTCCTTCTCCACAGAGACCTGACCAGCGAGATGACCCAGAGGGTCAATAAGGTCAAGACTTTTAGGGTCCCACAGTAGGTTATTGCAGACAGCCTTTTTCTCAATACCAGTCTAGCTCTGCCTGTACCACTTTTGTCTGCTTAGGCAGGCTGACAGTTTTGACAGACAGGCACCCAAGCCTGCCTCATGAATGTGCCTGTGATAGCCTCAAAGCACCAGACCTGAGCAGGGAGCTATTGCTAGCTTCACAGTGAATGCCACCATTGCCTAGTGACAAGTCCCTGTGGCTTGACGGAGAAGGAGAACTCCCTGGAGGTGTGTTGGTGGTGGAATCTTGCCTGTCTTGTCTCAGAGATCCACAGGACAGTCCCATGAATCTAGGAGTGGGTAGATGTGAGTCAGCCTGAAGAAACATCAAGCAGAGCCCCAGGAATGAACTTCAAAATCCCTAAGGATCCATAAGGATCTACAGGATGCCTCAGGCCTAATTAGACATTGTAAGGGTAAGTATTTTTGAAACTTATCCCACAGTGATTACTAGATACAGCCTGCCTGTGTACCCTGGGGTTGCTCTCTCCTAGGTGTGGCTTCCTGAAGAACCACTCAGCCTCAGAAGCTGCTGGGCTGTGTTTCTGTTGGAGTGTTTCTAGTGTTGGATGTCTGCTTGCATGTGTGGCTTTGTGTATTTGTGGGTGTATGTGTGGGTGTGCATGTCTGTAAGTGGAGTCTGCTTATAGTAGTGTGGCTAACACATTGCAGAGCTTCTTTTTTTTTTTTTTTTAGTAACTCAACATTCTGGTCACCTGTGTGTCTGTGGCTCTGCTTGGACTGTGGGTCTCTGTGTTCTTTATTTTTCCGTGGATCATGAATCCGCAGTGAATTGGGAGTCTGGCTGAGACCCACCAGAGTCCAAATTACCTCCCCCTGCAAAAAAGAAAAAAAAAGAAAAAAAAAAAGTTACTCTTCTGGAAAGAAGAGGGGCACGTCATACCCAGGAAGTGTGACATCTCCCAGTGTTTCATTGTCCCGTGGCCAACCCAGGGAGGGACACTAGCAGTCTTGTCCACAGGACCCCTTGAATTTACCTCCAATTCGGTTCCCAGCCAAGCACCTGCTTAATGTCATTAGGGGACACTCCTCCATTGTCTTGGGATTTCATTCTGAAACAGAGAGTGTGAGCAGCCATAAGTTCACATAGGGGTGAGCATACAATCTGGTGAGGGGTGGATGGGGTCCTGCAAATTCACCTGCAAAAAAGGTGAAGACAGAGAGTGCTTCCAAATGCATCCCTGCATTCCCTTAATTGCGCCAGCAGTCTGCACCATGGCCCTGTGTTCACCTGGGACTACTCCAACGTGCAGGGAACATTTGGTGTGCAAACTGGGGCCTTCCTGGCAAACTCCTGATTTGAGGGCTTTGATTCCCGTAGCCAAATGGGAGTGGGATGTATTGATGCTGGGTGGGATGTGGCCTCCATACTGGCCTCTTCCTTTCCTGTCTTCCATGTTCCCTGTTGGCCTAGGGTTTCCTTGGTCTGGCTAAGATCTTACACACTAAATGTTTCCCCATTCATGGAGAATGACCCTCATTGGAATTCTTTGCATGTTTCCTGCTAAACACTGTCACATTTTAATGACTGGGCTCCTTTGATACATTTAAAACCATAAATCAGCATTACAGATACCATAAAGGAAACTCTTTTTCTCCCACTTCTGTTGGAGGGCTGCATGATTCCTGTAGGATGAGAAGCAGGCAGGCATGCCTGGCTTTTGTTTGGTAATCTAAGCTGTGTTTCATTGTGTCTGCATGTCCTTTCTCATTGTGGAGGAAGTATTTCATTGGACTGTGGCTGGATGCAACTGCCTCTCTCCACAGATCTCTTGGCTGCCAGGGATTTCAGGGAGCAAAAGGGAAGTCGGTTAGGCTGGCTGCACTCCAGGGTGTGGGTCCTGGTCTCTTTGTGGGGACTGAATTTGTTTGCACTTTGCAAGAGGCTTTGGGTCCTCTGACAGGAATCTTTGATCACTGCTTGGACTCCAGCACAAGTCAGCTCCTTCTGTCAGGTGAGTTTTGATTTCTTTGCTGTCATGGTGGGTCCACACTGACTTTCAACAACACTACTGGACACCATTTTCAGGCTTGCAACGGCAAGAAATGGTCTCTGAGACACTGTCTCAACCTCATCTGCACCTGTGAGTGCCCACTTTGAGGTGTGAGAACACTGCTCCACCTTGGACTTTCCTTTGCCATGGTCCCTGCCTTTCCCAGAGAGCCCTTGCAAGGTTCAGAGTGAAGGGAGGATATGAGGTAAAGGGCGTGGCCAACTTTCGCTGACAATGCCTCTGTGGTCTCAGGTATGATTCTGTCAGCCAAAGACCCCTGAACAACTCACCAGACTGTATTCCAAACCCCATAGGAACCAATCCTTGCACACAGCCTCTTTTGGGAATGGAGTCAGAAGAGCAGCATCCAGCGATCACCTCACAGTCTTGAAACTCCTCCAGCTGGACCAGGCCACAAAAATGGCCCGACGGAGCCCTAAGGTTGAGACTTACAGGGTCCCGCAGTGCGTTATCGCAGAAAGCCTTTCTCCAGATACCAGGCTGGCTCTGCCTGTAGCATTTTCCTCTGCTTAGGAAGGCTCACAGATCTGATATTTGGGCGCCTGTGCCTGCCTTGTGAATGCACATGCGCTCTTCTCAGGCTACCAGGCCTAAGCTGTCAGCTCTGTCTGGCATCACAATGAATGCCACCATTGCATAGCAGCAAGTCCCTGTGGCTTGGTGGAGAAGGAGACCTCCATGGAGGTGCATAGGTGGTGGATTCTGGCTGTTTTCTCTGTGGGATCACGGGACAGTCCCATGATCCTAGGAGAGGGCAGACGTGAGCCAACCTGAAGAAAAGTCAAGCAAAGCCCCAGGAATAAACAGTGAAATTTCTAAGGATCCAAGTGTATCTGCAGGATGCGTCAGGCCTGCCTAGACGTTGTAGGAGTGAGTCCTTTAGAAACTTGCTCCAATGTGATTTCGAGGAACAGACCACCTGTGTACCCCATGGTTGCTCTCTCTGTGGTGGGGCTTTCTGCAGAACCATGCAGCCTCAGAAGCTGTCTGGCTGTGTGATTCTGTGGGATTGTTGTGAGTGTCGGATGTCTGCTTGGTCCACCAAAATGCTTCAGCACCTGTATATTACGTGAACTACTATAGATCTGTCTTGCAGGAAGACCTAGGAAGGGAGGATGAGAGTGAGAACTCCCACTAATAAGTGAGATTCTCAAAGCGGGGAATAAGGAGGGAGATCACCTCTCTTATTGTCCATACCTTAAAAAAAAGAAAAAGGAATCAAAAACTAAAGAAAGGCAGAGATGAATTCAATTGCCAGGCAGAACATGCACGGCACTCCAGGACTGGCAGTTAAAAATCAACCCCTCACCTAACCGCTTGTGTTATCTATAGATTCCAGACACTGTATGAGGAAACATCATGAAACCGTCTGTTTTGTTCTCTTCTATCCTGATTACCCATACATGCAGCCCCAGCCACATACCCCATGCTTGCTCAATCAATGACGACCCCTTCCCAGGGACCCTCTTAGAGTTGTAAGCCTTTAAAAATGGCAGAAATCTCTCTCTGGGGAAATTGGTTTTTGAGACAGTCAGCTGATGCTCCCAGCCGAATAAAGTCACTTCTTTCTTTAAGCCAGTGTCTGAAGGGTTTTGTCCATGGCTTGTGCTGCTACAATGGGAGTACTCCAATGTACAAGGAACATTTGGAGACTTGGATTGCCAATTGGGGCCATCCTGGCAAACCCCCATATGAGAGCTTTCATACCAGAAGCCAAATGGGAGTGAGAGAGATTGATACGATATAGGATGTAACCTCCACACTTGCCTCTTCCTATTCTGACTTACCTGTTCCTCATCAGCCTAGGGTTTCCTGGGTCTGGCTCAATGTCTTCCTCACTAAACACTTCCCTCTTCATGGAAGGTGACTCTCAAAGAATCCATTGCATGAGTGTTTCCTTCTAAACAGTGTCATGTTTTAATGACTGGGCATCTGTGATAATTTTAAAACCATAAGTTCCTGCTACAGCCACCAACAAGGAGACCCTTGCTCTCCAGCTTTTACAAGAGGGCTGCATGATTCCTGTAGGTGGAGAAGTAGGCAGCCATTTCTGGCTTTTGCCTGGTAATCTAGACTCTGTTTCATTCCATCTCCATGTCCTTCCTCATTGTGGAAAGCGTCTTTCACTGGGCTTTTGCTGAGTTGGGCTGCCTCTCACCACAGATTTATTGGTCTCCAGGGATTTCAGGAAGGACAAGGGACTTTGGGTAGGCTGGCTGCAACCCAGGTTGTGGGTATTGGTCTCCTTATGGGGGCTGAGGTTGTTTGCACTTTGCAGGAGGCTTTTGGGTTCTCTGACAGAAATCATTGAACATTGCTAGGACTCCAGAACAAGGCAGCTTGTTTCACTCCTTTCTCTGTGGGAAAGAGAGTTTCTGGGATGCCAGATGAGTTCTTCTCCCCTGTGTGAGACACCCATGGGAGCCATGGGTGGCCTCTGAGGAGAAAAGTCTCCTTATTGCCTTCATGTCTTTATGCTCAAGAGCATAACAGCTCAGCGGCATGCTACAGGTTGCTCAGGGAAATAACACTCCCTTGAAGCAGTGGTGTATAATCAAACATCTTGTCTTCTACTGAAACCCACTCCCACCCATTTCAGTCCTGAAAAGTTATTTTTATTATTTCTATTATAATTTTTTGAGATGGAGTCTCCCTCTGTCACCCAGGCTGGAGTGCAGTGGTGTGATCTTGGCTCACCACAAGCTCCACTTCCCATGTTCACACCATTCTCCTGCCTCAGCATTCCGAGTAGCTGGGACTACAGGCACCCACCGCTGCACCTTGCTAATTGTTTGTATTTTTAGCAGAGACAGGTTTTCACCGTGGTCTTGATCTCCTGATCTCATGATCTGCCCGCCTCTGCTTCCCAAAGTGCTGGGATTACAGGCATGAGCCACTGCTCCTGGCTGTTAAAAATCTTACATAGTTTAGACACATGCCTTTGCAAGAGGAAATTCACAGAAACCACCACTGCTATACATCTTATTGAACGACTTACGAGTTCTGCTTCACTGATTAATCATTTTCCTCATCCCTTCCTACCCCTCCCATCTGACCTAAGAACAAAGAGCTTGTAAACCAATAAATTGGGTGGAGGTTGAGAGCTCGGGTCCGTGAGCAAGCCTCCAATTCTCTGGTCCCCTGGACCTGCTTTTTAAACTCTCAATCTTCCTCTTTCTAATTCCATGGTCTCCGCTGGACACGGGGTACCTGCCCAGTGGTGTGGGGCTTGTTTCCTCAACATCTGGTGCCCAACACGGTGCTCCCTATATCTCTACAAATCATCCAGTGAGGGAACACCAGAGCATAGAAAGTGCAGGATGACTGACAAAGGATGTCCGAGTACCTTTTCCCTTCACACTCTACAGGTAAGTGGGGCACTCAGAGAATTCCAGGGCAACCTCAGGAAAATATGGGTCAGGCTGGAAACAAGTTTGTTAATTACTTAAGCCTGGTGCAGCAGTTATTGAGCCATAGAGGAGTAATTATGAGTACCAAAAATCTCATATCTTTTTTCCATCTCATAGAAAAGTATTCTCCTTGGTTCCTGGAATACAGAACCATGAATGTAAAAGACTGGGACAAGATCGGACCAGACTTAAAAGGAGCACAACAAGAGGGCCACGATACTCCCTTCTCCACTTGGTCTGTGTGGTCAGCAATTAAAACAGCACTGGAGCCCTTCCACACTGAGAAGGAGGAGGAGAAGTTTCAGGGTGACATAAAAAAGTTTAATAATCAGGAGTCTCATAATCAGCACAGTCAACCATCACAGTCTAGTTTAAAAAAGGGGGAGAAATGGGAAGGTGTATAGGCTAACCTCCAAAAACGTATGAAAGAAACAGTTCCCCCTACTGCCCCTTTAGAAGAAGGTGCAGAACAGCCACCTCCACCTCAGCCTTATGAATTTTTGGAAAGGGAGACTGAGACACGGCTTGCCACTCCCATTGTTTCACGGCCTACCATTGACTATGGTAAAGGGAAGCTTCAACAGCCCAACAGCCAATTACGGTGAGGGAATGATCTAGGCTTGTCCACCTGTTAATTATGGGAGAGAAATGCTGTGAGCCAGTCCAAATACAAATTATGGTGCAGGGGCAATTCAGGCATCCATTTGACAGGCACAAGAAATGGGGGATTTGGATGCTTGGCAGTTTCTGGTAATTATTTCTCCAGCTGAGGAGCCCAGAGAACATGCTCGGGCCTGCTGGGAGCCATTTCCTTTTAAAATATTAAAAAGACTTTAAGCAAGCAATTGGACAATATGGGCCAAATTTTTCTTAGGTTCATTCTTCATTATAATTTGTGGCTTATAACAGGCCCTTAATACCTGTGGATTGGGAGTCATTAGCTCCATCCACCCTGTCTCCCTCTCAATTTCTCCAATTTAAAACCTGGTGGACAGATGAAGCAACAAGTCAGGCAGGGAGAAATGCTCAGGCCCAACCTCCTATTAATATCACATCTGATCAATTGCTTGGAATTGGACAGGCATGGGGTACTGTAAATCAACAGATGGTAATGGGTGATGAGTCTGTTGATCAGCTCAGAACTATACGCTGAAGATACCAGGAAAAAAATTCATGACCCTGTTACTATTTATCCTTCTTTTAACTCAGTTTGACAGGGTCCAAGGGAGATTTATCCAGATTTTATCACCCCATTTGCAAGAAGCTGCTCAAAAGACTATTTCAAATTCTTGTGCCAGGAAAGTGATCATTCAGCTGCTTGCTTATGAAACTGTGAATAGAGAATGTCAGGCAGAAATTAGATCTATTAAGGTAAAGGCAGATCTAAATGAGGAAAAAACTGTAAGTGAATATATTACAGCCTGTGATGGCAGTGAGGAGCCCTCATATGAGGCCAGCCTCCTTTCTCAGGCAATGGCTGGACTAAGGGTAACAAAAAACACATGAGTGTTCCCTGGATCTTGATATAATTGGGGACAGATAGGACATGCAAAAAGAGAGTGTACAAAGAGCCAAAAAAGGCAAAACTCAGGACCAGGCCCTGATTCAAAACAGGGCATTCCCAATTCAGGGTGGGTCATCCCTGACCCCAAACAGAGGATTCCCAGCCCAGTCTATCCCTGCACAAATGCAGAGCAATTGTCCCCCTCCACAGATAAAAGTGGGGCAGTAAATACATGCTGTACAAAAGCTGTATTCCTCATTCCTGGGGAGACTCCCAGGAAGATCCCAACGGGAGTTTACGGCCCATTGCCAAAGGACATGGTGGGACTTATACTTGGAAGGTCCAGCTTAAAATTAAAGGGAATTCAAGTACATACTGGGGTAGTGGGCTCTGATTGCCAGGGAGAAATTCAAATTGTTATCTCCTCCACTGTTCCCTGGAGTGCTAATCCAGGTGACAGAATAGCTCATCTGTTGTTTTTACCATATGTTAAGATAGGAGAAAGCTCAGAAAAAAAGGAGGATGTAGAAGCACAAATTCAGCAGGCAAGGCTGCCTATTGGGTAAATCAAGTCTCTGACAATAGTCCTATTTGTAGGTCACTATTAAAGGAAAACAATTTGAGGCTCTGGTCGATACAGGAGCAGATGTGTCAATCATAGCGTTTATCAATGGCCCCAAAACTGGCCCAAACAAAAGGCCCCAGTGGGTCTTGTTGGGATTGAGGATTTGGTTGTATCTCACCAGAAGAGAATCAACTTCTTGTCTGGGTACCCACAAGACATCTTAAGCTGTGCCAGGAGCCAGAATTCGAGGAAGAGGAAAAGACCTCAGAAAGTCTCTACACCCCCAGTTCATCAGATGGCTCAGATGAACATCTCTGTTGAGCAGATGGAAACCAGTAAAACTTACCAAGCAACTCCACCGACCTGGGGGCAGATGAAGAGACTAGCTCACACTGAAGAAGAGAACCTGCGGTCTCAGCACAAGCTGCTGACCACCAGTAATCTAATGGTAGCTATGATGGTGGTAATCTCCTTGGTGGTGAGTCTCCCTGCAGTGGGGCAGATCAAAATTACACTTATTGGACCTACATTGCATTCCCACCACTGATTAGGTCTGTTACAAGTTTAGATGCCCCAGTGGAGGTTATGTTAATGATAGTGTCTGGATGCCTGGACCAATAGATAACCAAGGTCCTACTCATCCAGAGGAGGAAGGAATGTTAATGAATGTTTCCATTGGTTATCACTTTCCTCCCATCTGCCTGGGGCCAGCAGCAGGATGTTTAAATTATGATAAACAACATTGGATGGTTTATGTCCCTGAACATAATGGATGAAAGACCTCTATTCATGTAATCAGTGGAAGAACATTTCAGTCTTTGGACACTATTAAATACCTTGAGCATGGCTATGTTATGACACATCATCAGATTAATAAACTTAAACCTAATAAGAAGTCCTGCACCAGGCAGGCCACTAAATGGTCTGAAAATCTAGAGGTGCTAACCTGGGAAGATTGTATTGCAAACAGCGCTGCAGCATTGCAAAATAATTCCATTGGAATCGTCACTGATTGGGCCCCTAGGGGTCACTTTGCCGTAAATTGTACCGGACACAACAAAGATTTTGGAGAGGCTCCTTTGCAAACGACTTCCCAGATAATGCACTAAAATTATATAGAAGAATTGAAACAAATTGCCCTATTAAGTGGGAGGAGAATGGTATGGCTCCTCCAAAGCCAAAAATGATTGATCCAATTATAAGTCCAGAACATCCAGAATTGTGGAAATTAATGTTGGCTCAAACCCCAGTTGGGATTTGGAAAGGAGAATATAAAACAGAGACTCATAGTGAAAAACTTTGATTTGTTGTAGCCATGATCTCTAATCAGACAGTCCCATTGCAGAGTTGTGTTAAACCTCCTTTTATGTTAGCAGCAGGAAAAGTTAATATCCTACTTGACTCTCAAACCATATCATGCCTCAGCTGTCATATTTTTACCTGCATTAATTCTACCTTTAATAAAGATAACAGCACTTTACTGGTTAGGGCCTGAGAAGGAGTTTGGATACCTGTTTCCCTCAATAGACCTTGGGACGCCTCTTCCTCCATATATGTTATCACTGCAGTACTAAAAGAAATACTTAATAGACCAAAGAGATTCATATTTACCTTAATAGCTGTCATCACGGGCCTTATAGTGGTCACAGCTATAGCTGCTGCTGCTGGTGTAGCTTTGCATTCTTCTATTCAAACTGTGAGCTCTGTGGATAGTTGACAGAAAAATTTTTCCAAGCTTTGGAATTCCCAAAGCCAAATAGATCAAAAATTGGCAAATCAAATTAATGATCTTCATCAAACAGTAATTTGAATGGGTGGTCAGATTATGAGCTTGGAGCAGAGAATTCAAATGCAAAGTGATTGGAATACTTCTGATTTTTGTTTCCTCCTAGCTCTTATAATACCACTGAACACCACTGGGAGTTGATTAGACATCGCCTACCAGGAGAAGATAATTTAACATTAGATACTGCTAAACTGAAAAAACAATTTTTTGCAGCATCTCAGGCTCGTCTCAGCTTGTTGCCTGGAGCTGATATTCTTGCTAGAGCCACTGATGGCCTTTTTAACAATAATCCTTTAAAGTGAATTAAAACCATAGGTGGATCATCAACTGCAAATATTATTTTGGTTTGTGTCTGTTTGTGCTTTTTTTTTTTTTTTAGTCTACAGTTGCGGACAGCACCTTGGGAGAGAAGACAGACACCGTGAATGAGCTATGATAGCAATGGTGGTTATTAATTTAAAAAAAAATGGGGACAAAAAAGTGGGACATATGGAAAAGAGAGTTTCTGGGATGCCAGATGAGTTGGTCTCCCCTGTGTGAGACTCCCATGGGGAGCCATGGATGGTGTCTGAGGAGAAAAGTCTCCTTATTGCCTTCATGCCCTTATGCCTGGAGAGCATAACAGCTCAGCGGTATGCCACAGCTTGCTCAGGGAAATAACACACCCTTGAAGCAGTGGAGTCTAATCAAATGTCTTGGCTTCTCCTGAAACCTACTCCCACCCATTTCAGTCCCGATAAGTTAAATACATTAAGTAGTTTAGACACACACCTTTGCTCAAGGAAATTCACAGAAACCGCCACTGCTATACATCCTATTGAATGACTCACGAGTTCTCCTTCACTGATTAATCCTTCCCCTCATCCCTTTCTACTCCTCCTATCTGCCCTATGAACAAAAAGCTTGTAAACCAATAAATTGGGTGGAGGCTGAGAGCTCCAGGCCATGAACAAGACTCCAATTCTCTGGTCCCCTGGACCTGCCTTTTAAACTCTCATTCTGTCTCTTTCTAATTCCTTTGTCTTCGGTGGACTCGGGGTACCTGCTGGGCAGTGTGGGGCTGGTTTCCCAACAATGCTGTCAAGTGATTTTTTTCTCTCTGGGTATAAGGAATTGCACAGACAGCCTCTGAGACACTGTCTCAACCTCATCGGCACCCATGAGAGGCCAGTTCAAAGTGTGAGAACATGTCTCCAAGGTGGACTTGCCTTTCTTGTGGTTCTTGCTTGTCTGAGAGAGCCCCTGTGAGGCCCAGGATGAAGGGAGGCCGTGAGATTAAGGGCCTGGCCATCTTTTGCTGACACCTGCCTCTGCGGTCTTAGATATGATTCTATCATCCAAAGAACACTGAACAACACAACAGACTATATCCTGATCCCCATGGGATCTGGTCCTTGCACACACATTCTCTTTCAGGAATAGAGTCAGAAGAGCAGTTTCCAGCCACTACCTAACAGTATTGAAATGTGTACTCCTCCAGTGGGACGAGACCATGGAGGCTGCCCATGGGGCCCTAAGGTCGAGATGTTTAGGGTCTCATAGTGGGTTTTCACAGGTAGCCATTTTCCCGATATGACGCCAGCTTTGCCTGTGCATTTTCTTCTGCCTAGGCAGGCTGACATCTCTGACAGCTGGGTGCTTGAACCTGCCCCAAGAATGTGCATGTGCTAGTTTCAGGGCACCAGGCCTGACGGTGAGTTCTGGCTAGCCTTATAATGTCACTGTTGCCTAGCAACAAGTTCCTGCGGCTTGGCAGAGAAAGAGACCTGCTCGGAGGTGCATTGGCGGTGGACTCTCCCCTGTCTTTTCTGTGGGATCCACAGGATAGTCCCATGATCCTATGAGAGGGCAGATGTGAGCCAGCCTTGAAGAAATGTCAACCACGATCAGAGGGCTTATGGGAGTCAGCCTGAAGAAACATCAACCACAGCCCCACAAATAAACTGCAAAATCTCTAAGGATCCAAAAGGATCTGCAGAATTCCTCAGGCCAGCCTAGAGGTTGTATGGGTTTTGAAACTTACGCCAATGTGATTTCTAGGTACAGCCTGCCTGTGTTCCCTGGGGTTGCTGTCTCTCAGGTGGGGCCTCCTGCAGAACCATGCAACCTCGGGATCTGCCATGCTGTGTGTTTCCGTGGGTGTGTTGCGAGTGTTTGACGTCGAGTGTGTGTGGCATTGTGTGTGTGTGTGTGCCTGTAAGTGGGGTCTGCTTAAAGGAATGGGGCTAACACACTTCAGTGCTTCTTGTTTTTAGCCTCACTAACTTTTGGTGGCCTGTCTCTGCGGCTATGCTTGGGCTGCATGGCTCCGTGTTATTTTTCTGTAGATCCTGAATCCCCAGTGAATTTGGAGGTGGGCCAAGACCTGCCAGCATCCAAAATCACCTCCCCCTGCAGAAAAAAAAACCACTCTTCTAGAAGACGAGCACACCACACCAAAAACCAGGTATCTCTCAGTGTTTCCTTCATCTTGAGGACAACGCAGGGAGAGACACTAGCAGATCTGTCTGCAAGGCCACTTGGATTAACCTCGAATTTGGTTCCCAGCTGCGCACATGCTTCACATCATGAGGGGGGCACTTCTCCATCTTCTTGGGATTTTATCCTGGAACATAGAGTGTGAGCAGCAATAAGGTCACATGGGGTGAGGATACAATCTGCTGAATGGAGAATGGGTTCCAGCAACTTCACCTGCAAAAATAAATAAATAAATAAATAAAGACAGATGACACAAAAGGTGCTTCTAACTCCATCCCAACATTCCCTTAATTTCAAAAGCAGTCCACACTATGGCCCAGAATTCAGGTGGGAGTATTTCAACGTGCAAAGAATATTTGGAGGGCAAATTGGGGCCATTCTGGCAAACTCCCAATGTGAGAACTTTCATACCCAGAGCCAAATGGGAGTGGGATGGATTGGTGCTGGGTAGGATGTGGCCTCTACACTTGCCTCTTCTTTTTCTGACTTCCATGTTTCTCTCCAGCCTAGGGTTTCCTGTGTCTGGCTCAATGACTTCCACACTAAATGTTTCTCAGTTCATGAGAATGACCCTCATGGGAATCCATAGCATGAACGTTTTCTTCTAAAAATTCTCAATTGTTATTGACTGGGCAGCTCTGGTACTTTAACAACCATTAATTCCTGTTACAGCAAACAAGGAAACACCTATTCTCCCCCTTCTGTCGGAATGCTGCATGATTCCTGTAGGATGAGAAGCTGGCAGCTGTGTCTGGCTTTTGCCTGGTAAACTAGCCTCTGTTTCATTTCATCTGCATAGCCTTCTCATAGTGGAGGGGCTCTTGCATTGTTCTGTTGCTGGATAGGAATGCCTCTTCCCACCAATTATTTAGCTGCCAGAGATATCAGAGAGCAGAAGGGACTTTGCGTCATCTGGCTGCACTCCAGATTGTGGATTGTTGTATTGTTGTGGGAGCTGAAGTTGTTTGCACTTTGCAGGAGTCTTTGGGGTCCTCTGACAGGAATCATTGAACATTGCTTGGACTCTGGCAAAAGGCATCTCGTTGTTTCAGGTGAGCTTTGATTTTTCTTTGCTTTCATGGAGAATTCACAGTGCTCCTCAACAGCACTACTGTACACTGTTTTTAGGCTTGCCGTCACCACAGACAGCCTCTGAGATGGTGTCACATCCTCATATGCACCCATGAGGGGCAAGTTCGAGGTATGAGAACAGTGTTGATCTTATACTTGCCTTGTCTTGCTTCCTGCCTTTCCCAGAGAGCCTATGCAAGGCCCTAGATGAAGGGAGGCAGAGAGGTCAAGAGCCTTGTCATCTTTTGCTGACACCCACCTCTGGGATCTCAGGTCTGCTGCTATCACCCAAAAAACCCCTCCAGAACACACCAGACTATATATCAATCCCTATGGGACCCAATTCTTTCACACAGCCTCCTTTGGGAACGGAATCAGAAGAGCAGTTTCCATGACCACTTCATGGTCTCGAAATGCCTCCTCCTCCAGTGGAACACAACCATGGAGATGGCTTGAATAACCCCCAAAGTTGAGACTTTTCGGGTCCTGCAATGGGTTTCACAGGCAGCTTATTTCCTGATACCAGACCGACTCTGCCTCTGCCATTTTCCTCTGCTTAGGCAGGCTGACGGGTCTGAGAGCCAACGCCCAAGCCTGCCTCATTAATGTGCATGCACTAGTCTCAGGGCGCCAGGCCTGATTGTGAGCTCTGGCTAGCTTCACAATGAATGCCACCTTTGCCTAGCGACAAGTCCCTGCAGCTTGGCAGATAAAGAGACTTCCGTGGAGGTGTGTCAGCAGTGGACTCTCACCTGTCTTCTCTGTTGGATCCATGGGATAGTCCCATGATCCCAGGAGAGGGCAGACATGAGCCAGCCGGAAGTAACATCAAACAGAGCCCCAGGAATAAACTGTGAAATCCATGAGAATACAAAACAATCTGCAGAATTCCTCAAACCTGTTTAGACTTCGTAGGGTTGAGTCTTTTTGAAATTGCTCTACTGTGATATCCAGGTATACTGGCTGTGTTCCCCGAGGTTGCTCTTTCCCAAATGGGGCTTCCTGCAGAACCACACAGCCTCAGGAGCTGCCAGCCTGTGTGTTTCTGTGAAAGTATTGAGAGTGTTGGATGTCTGCGTGTGTGTGTGTGTCTGTGTGTGTGCATGTTAGAATATAAGTGGAGTATTCTTAAAGGAATGTGGCTAACACATTTTAGCACTTCTTTTTTTTGAGTCTCCCAACTTTTTGGTGGCCTGTCTGTACAGCACTGCTTGGGCTGTGAGGCTCCATGTTCTTTAGTTTTCTGTGGATCATAAATCCCCAGTGAATTGGGAGGCAGGCTGAGACCCACCAGTGTCAAACTCACCTCCCACTCCAAAAGAAAGCCACTCTTAGAAAAAAGGGGAGCACACCACATGAAAAAACAGTCATCTCTGAGTGTTTCATTGTCCTGCAGCCAATGCAGGGAGATACACTAGCAGTCCTGTCCATAGGGCCCTTGAATTTACCTCAAATTCAGGTCCCAGCCAAGCAGTTACTTCACATCATAAGGGGGCAATACTCCATCGTCTTGGGTTTTCATTTTGGGACATAGAGTGTGAGCAACAATAAGGTCAGACAGGGGTGAGGATACAATCTGGTGGGAACTGGATGAGATCCCACAACTTCAACTGCAAAAAAATAAAGACAGATGACACAGAAGGTACTTCCAACTCCATCCCAACATTCCCTTAATTGCACAAGCAGTCCACACCATGGCCCAGTGTTCAGATGAAAGTATTCCAATGTGCAAGAAATATTTGGGGTGCAAACCGGGGTCATCCTGGCAAACTCTCAATTTGCAGGCTTTCATACTGGGAGCAAAATGGGAATGAAATGGTTTGATAGTAGATGGGAAGTGGCCTCCACACTTGCCCCTTCTTTCTCTGACTTCCATGTTTCTTGTCAGTGTAGGGTTTCCTATGTCTGGCTCAATGACTTCCACAATACATGTTTCTCAGTTCACAGAGAATGACCCTAATGGGAACCCATTGCATGAGTGTTTCCTTCTAAACACTTTCACAATTTAATGACTGGGCAGCTTTGATACTTTTAAAACCATAAATTCCATCATAGCCACCAACAAGGAAACTCTTGTTTTTTTTTCACTTCTATTGGCATTCTGCATGATTCCTGTAGGGTGAGAAGCAGTCAGCCCTGTCTGGCTTTTGCCTGGTAGTCTAGCCTCTGATTTTTTTCATCTGCACAGTCATCTTATTGAGCAGGTATTCTTTCATTGGGCTGTGGCTGGATGGGACTGCCTCTCACCAAAGATTATTTTGCTTCCCAGGATTTCAAAGAGCAAAAGGGACTTTGAGGAGTCTGGCTGCACTCCAAGTTTCGACCTGTTGTCTCATGGTGGGGGCTGAAGTTGTTTGCAATTTGCAGGAGGCTTTTGGGTTCTCTGACAGGAAGCATTGAACATTGCTTAAACTCCAGCTCAGTGCAGCTCATTCTGTCCGGTGAGCATTGATTTTTCTTTGCTTTTATGGGCAATCCACAGTGTCCTTCAACAGCTCTACTGGACGTCATTTTCAGGCTTGCCATCATCAAAGATGACCTCTGAGACATGGTCTCTACCTCATCTTCACCCATAAGAGGTCAGTCCAAGGTGTGAGAATATGGTTCAAACTTTGACTTGCCTTTTTCATGGTTCCTGCCTTTCTCAGAGAGCCCCTGCTAGGCATAGGATGATGGAGGTAGTGAGGTCAAGAGCCCAGACATCTTTGCTAAAAAATGCCTCTGGGGTCTCAGGTATGATGCTGTGACCCAAAGAACCATCAACAACACACCAGACAGACTATATGCCAATCACCATGGGACCCGATTCTTGCAGACACACATTCTCTTTTGGGAATGGATTTCAAAGGGCAGTTTTCAGTGACCACCTCAGAGTCTTGAAACACCTCATCCTCCATCAGGACACGACCACAGAGATGGTCCAAATGAGCCCTGAGGTCGAGGCTTTTATTGTCCTGCCATGGGTCTTCACAGGCAGCCTTTTTCTTGATACCAGGCCAGCTCCGACTGTACCATTTTCCTCTGCTTAGGCAGGCTGAACGCTGTTACAGCAAGACACATAAGCCTGTCTCAGGAATCCACATAAGCTAGTCTCAGGGCACCAGTCCTGAGTGTGAACTCTGTCTAGAGTCACAGTGAATGTCACTGTTGCCTAGCGACAAGTCCCCGCGGCTTTGTGGAGAAGACTCCCAAGGAGGAGACCTCCATGGAGGTTCATCAGCTGAGGTCTCTCACCTGTCTACTCTGTGAGATCCACAGGATAGTCCCATAATCCTAGGATAGGGAGGACGTGAGCCAGCCTGAAGAAACATCAAGAAGAGCCCCAGGAATAAGCTGCCAAATCCCTAAGGATCAAAAAACATCTGCATGCTGTCTAGATGTTGGAAGGGTGTCTTTTTGGAACTTGTCTTATCTGTGATATTTAGGTACAGCCCATCTCTTTTCCTTGGAGTTACTTTGTCTCAGATGGGGCTTCCTGCATAATCCTTCAGCCTGAGGAGCTGACAGGCTATGTGTTTTTGTGGGAGTGTTGCAAATGTTGGATGTCTGCCTGTGTGTGTGTTATTGTGTGTTTGTGTATCTGTGTGTGTGTGTGTGCCATTAACTGGAGTCTGCTTAAAGGAATGTGGCTAAAGCACTTCAGTGTTGTTTTTTTTTTTTTTTTGAGTATATTAACCTTTCGGTGGCCTGTCTCTGTGGCTCTTTTGGGCTGTCGGGCTTGTGTTATTTATTTTTCTGTGAATCATGAATCCTCAGTGATTTTGGAGGTGGGCCAAGCCTGCCGGTGACCAAGGTATCTCCCCGTGCAATAAAAGCCACTCTTCTAGAAAGAAGAGGAGCACACCATACCAAAAAAACAGACATTTCCCGATGTTTCATTTTCCTGCAGCCAACCCAGGGAGAGAAACTAGCAGTCTGGTCCTCAGGGCCCCTATATTTACGTCGAATTCAGTTCCCAGCTGATCAGGTGCTATACATTGTGAGGGGACACTCCTCCCTCATTTTGGGATTTCATCCTGGGACATAGAATATGAGCAGAAATAAGGTCAGATAATGGTGAGGATATAATCTGGTGACAAGGGGAAGGGGTCCCGCAACTTCACCTGCAAAAAGATAAAGACAAATGACACAGAAGGTGTTTCCAATTCTATGCCCGCATTCCCTTAATTGCACAAGCGGTCCACACCATAGCCAGGAGTTCAGGTGGCAGAACTCCTACGTGCAAGGAACATGTGGAGTGCAAATTGACGCCATCCTGGCAAACTCCTGATTTAAGGGCTTTCATACCTAGAGCCAAATGGCAGTGGAATGGATTGATGCTGGGTGGGATGTGGCCTCCATACTCCCCACTTCTTTTCCTGACTTCCATGTTCCTGGTCAGCCTAGGGTTTCCTGGGTCTGGCTAAATGACTTCCACACTAAACGTTTCCCTGTTGCTTGTGAATGACCCTCAGTGGAATCCACTGCATGAGCGTTTTCTTCCAAACACTGTCACGTTTTAATGACTAGACAGTTTTGATACTTTAAAACGATAAATTCCCATTTCAGCCACCAACAAGGAAACTCTTATTCTACCACTTCTATCAGAGGCCTGCATGATTCCTGTAGGAGGAGAAGAAGGCAGCTGTGTGTACATTTTACCAGGTAATCGAGGCTCTGTTTCATTAAATCTGCATGGCTCTCTCACTGTGGAGGGGCTCATTCATTGAGCTGTTGCTGGATGGGACTGCCTCTCACTACAGATTGTATAGCTTATCAGGGTTTCAGAGAGCAAAAGGGACTTCGAATAGGCTTACTGTGCTCCACATTTTGCTCTATGGTCACATTTTGGGGGCTGAAGTTGCTTGCACTTTACAGTAGGGTTTTGGGTCCCCTGACAGAAATCATTGAACATTGCTTGGACTCCAGCACAAGGCAGCTTGTTTCCTCAGGCAAGCCTTGTTTTTTTCTTGCTTTCATGGAAAATCCACAATGCCCCTTAACAGCACTGCTGGACACAATTTTCGGGCTTACTATCACCACAGATGGCCTCTGAGACACTGTGTCAACATCATCTGCACCAAGGAGAGACCAGTGTGAGGTGTGAGACAACTGCTCCACCTTGGGCTTTCCTCGGTCATGGTTCCTGACTTTTCCAGGGAGCCCCTGTGAGGCCCAGGGTGAAGGGAGGCCATGAGGTCAAGCTCGGGCATCTCTCACTGATGCCCACCTCTGGGCTTTCAGGTGTAATTCTATCACCCAAAGAACCCCAACAACACAACAGATTCTATTCCAATCTCTATGGGACCTAATTCTTACGCACAGCCTCTTTCAGGAATACAGCCAGAAGAGCAGTTTCCAGCGACCACCTCACAGTCCTGAAGTGCCTCCTCCTCCAGTGGGACCCAACTACGGAGATGACCCAAAGGGGCCCTGAGGTTGAGACTTTTAGAGTCTCACAGTGGGTTTTCATAGGCATCATTTTTCCTGATACCAAGGCGTCTCTGCCTGTAGCATTTTCCTCTGCTTAGTCAGGCTGAGAGCTCTGACATGTGGGCACCAGAGCCTGCCTCACGAATGTTCATGAGCTAAGCTCAGGGAACGATTCCTGATTTTGAACTCCAGAGGAGACCTCTGTGGAGGTGCGTTGGTGGTGCACTCTTTGCCTGTCTTCTCTGTGGGATCCACAGAATAATCTCATGATCCTATGAGATGGCAGATGTGAGCGAGCCTGAAGAAATGTCAAGCAGAGCCCTAGGAATAAACTGCAAAATCCCTAAGGATCCAAAAGCATCTGCAGGATTCCTCAGGACTGCCTAGATGTTTTAGGGGTGTGTCTTTTTGAAACTTGCCCCTCTGATATTTTTAGGTAAAGCCCACCTGTGTTCCCTGGGATTGCTCTCTCCCAGGTAGGGCTTCCTGCAGAAACATGCAGCCTCAGAAGCTGTCAGGTTCTGTGTTCCTTTGGGAGTGCTGTGAGTGTAGGATTTCTGTGTGTGTGTGTGTGTGTGTGGCATTGTGTGTTTGTGTCTGTGTGCCTGCAAATGGAGTCTGCTTAAAAGAGTGTGGCTAACACACTTCAATCCTCTTTATTTGAGTCCCTCACCTTTTCTTTTGGTTGCTTGTCTGTTTGGCTCTGCTTGGGCTCTGGGGCTCCATGTTTTTTTTATTTTTCTGTGGATCATGAATACGCAGTGTCTAAATCACCTTCCCCTGCAAAAAAACAAAACAAAACAAAACAAAACAAAACACTCTTCTAGAAAGAAGAGGAACACACCACACCAACACACCAAAAAGCAGACATCTCCCAGTGTTTCATTGTCCTGCGGTCAACCCAGCAAGGGACACTAGCAGTCCTGTCCGCAGGACCAATTGAATTTACCTTGAATTCGGTTTCTAGCTGAGCAGGTACTTCAGGTTAAAGGGGCACTCCTCAATTGTCTTGGGATTTCATCCTGGGACATAGAGTGTGAGCAGAAATAAGGTCAGATAGGGGTGAGAATACAATCTGGCGAGGAGTGGATGGGTCCTGCAATTTCAACTGCAAAAAAAATATGAAGACAGATGACACAGAAGGTGCTTCCAACCCCATCCCCCTATTCTGTTAATTGCACAAGCAGTCCAACCATGACCCGGCATTCAGGTGGAAGTAATCCAACATGCAGGGAACATTTTGAGTGCAAATTGGGCCCATCCTGGCAAAGTCTGGATGTATGGTTTTCATACCCATAGCCAAATGGAACTGGAATGGGTTAATACTGGGAGGGGTGTGGCCTCCAAACTGGCCTCTTCTTTTCTTGACTTCCATGTTCCTCATTGGCCTAGGGTTTCCTGGGTCTCCACCCAATGACTTCCACAGTAAATTTTCCCAATTCTCGAGAACCACCCTCACGGGAATCCATTGCATGAGTGTTTTCTTCTAAACCCTGTGAGGTTTTAATGACTGTGCCTCATTGATAATTTAATCCTGTAAATTGCCTTTACAGCTGCCAACAAGGAAACTCTTGTTCTTTCACTTCTTTCGGAAGGCTGCATGATTCCTGTAGGATGAGAAGTAGGCAGCCGTGTTTGGCTTTTGCCTGGTAATGTAGCCTCTGCTTCGTTTCATCTGCATGGTCTTCTCATTGCTGAGTGGATCTTTCATTGCGGTCTTGCTGAGTGGGACTGCCTATCACCACACATCTTTTGGATGCCAGTAATTTCAGGGAGCAAAACAGACTTTAGGTAGGCTGGCTACACTCCAGGTTGTGGGTGGTGGTCTCATTTTGGGGGCCAAGTTTGTTTGCACTTTGCCAGGGGCTTTAGGGTCTTCTGACAGAAATCTTTTAACATTGCTGTGTCTCCAGCACTAGTCAGCTCATTCTCTCAGGCGAGCTTTGATTTTTCTTTGCTTTCACTGGGGAGTCCACATCGCCCCTCAACAGTGCTACTGGACACCATTCCAGGCATGCAATCTCCACAAACGGCCTCTGAGACACTGTCTCAACCTCATTTGCACCCGTGAGAGGCCAGTTCGAGGTGTGAGAACACTTCTTCAACTTGAACGTCCTTTTGTCATGGTTCCAGCCTTTCCCCAAGAGCCCCTGTGAGGGCAGGATGAAGGGAGGCAGTGAGATCAAGGGCCCGGCCATCTTCCACAGACACCCGCCTCTGGGGTCTCAGGTGTGATTCCATCACCCGAAGACCCCCCCAGAAACTCACCAGACTATATTCCAATTCCCATGGGACCTGATTCTTTCACACAGCCTCTTTCAGCCATGGAGTGAGAAAAGCAGTTTCCCGCGTCCTCCTCACAGTCTCAAAATGTGTCCTCCTTCAGCGAGACCAGACCACGGAGACGACCCGACGGAGCTCTGAGGTCGACGCTTTTAGTGTCCCACAGTGGGTTACTGCAGTCAGCCTTTTTTCCCATACCAGGCCCACTCTGCCTGTACCATTTTCCTCTGGTTAGGCAGGCTGACAGCTCTGACAGCCGGGCGCCCAACCTTGCCTCGTGAATGCGCATGCGCTGGTCTCAGGGCACCAGACCTGAACTGTGAGCTCTGGCTGGTGTCTCAATGAATGCCACCTTTGCCTAGAGACAAGTCCCTGTGGCTTAGCGGAGAAGGAAACATCTGCGGAGGTGGGTCGGCCACAGACTTTCGCTTGTACTGTTTGTGGGATCCTCAGGATAATCTCATGAGGCTAGGAGAATGCTGATGTGAGCCAGCCTAAGGAAACCTCAAGCAGAGCCGCAGGAATTCACTACGAAATCTCTTAAGTGTCCAAAAGGATCTGCAGAATGCCTCAGGCCTACCTAGACGTTGCAGGGGTGAGTCTTTTTGAAAATCGTCCCACTGTGTTTTCTAGATACAGCCTGCATGAGTTCCCCAAGGTTACTCTCTCCCAGGTGAAGCTTCCTGCAGAACCACGCAGCCTCAGGAGATGCCGGCCTGTGTTTTTCTGTCGGAGTGTTGTAAGTTTTGGATGTCTGCATCTGTGTGTGGCTTTGTGTGTTTCCCTGTGGAAAAGACTGCTAGTGTCTCTCTCTGGGTTGGCTGCAGGACAATGGAACACTGGGAGACCTGTTTTATGGTGTGGTGTGCTCCTCTTCTTTCTAGAAAGGAAAAGTGTTTGTTGTTGTTCTGCTGGCAGAGGTGATTTGGACGCCAGCGGGTCATGGCACACCTACCAATTTGCTGCAGATTCACGATCCACAGAAAAATAAAGACAAGCCCCGCGGCCCAAGCAGAGCCACACAGACAGGACAACACTAGGTTGGGAGACAAAAAAAAAAGGGGATGCTTAAGTGTGTTAGCCTCATTCCTTTAAACAGACTCCACTTACCGGCACATACGCACACGCACACACATACACATACACACAGTCAAACATCTAACACTTGCAAGTCTCCCAGAGAAACACACAGTCCGGCAGCTCCCAAGGATGCGTGGTTCTGCAGGAAGCCCCACCTGGGAGAGAGCAAACTCGCGGACCACAGGCGGGCTGTATCTAGAAATCACAGTGGGGCAAGTTTCAAAAAGACCCACCCCTACAAAGTCCACCCAGGCCTGAGGAACTCTGCAGATCCTTTTGGATTCTCAGGATTTCTCAATTTATTACTGGGGCTGTGCTTGAGGTTTCTTCAGGCTGGCTGACGTCTGCCCTCTCTTAGGATCATGGGACTATCTGGTGAATCCAACAGACAAGACGCAAAAGCCCACTGCCAACGCACCTCCACGGAGGTCTCCTTTGCCACAAAGCTGCAGGGACTTGTAGTTAGGCAACTGTGACATTCGTTTTGACGCAAGCAAGGGCTCATAATCAGGACTGCTTCCTTGAGTCTAGCGCATGCGCATTCGTGAGGCAGGGAAGGCCTCCAGGCTAGCAGAACGGTCAGGCTGCCTAAGCACAGGAAAATGTACAGGCAGAGCCGGCCTGGTATTGAAATAAAGGATGCCTGCAAACACCCACTGTGGGGCACCAAAATCCTCGACCTCAGGACCCCTTGGTCCATCTCCGTGGTCGGATCCCACTGGAGAAGGAGGCGTTTTGAGACCGTGAGGTGGTCGCTGGAAACTGCTCTTCTGACTTTATTCTCCAAAGAGGCTGTGTGCAAAAGTAGGGTCCCATGGGGATTGGAATATAGTCTGGTGTGTTTTTGAGGGTTCTCTGGGTGATGGAAACATGCCTGAGACCCCAGAGGTTGGTGCCAGTGAAAGATGGTCAGACTCTTGACCTCACTGCTGCCCTTCATCCTGAGCCTCATAGGAGCTCTCTGGGAAAGGCAAATACTACGGCAAGGGAAGTCCAAGGTGGGGCCATATTCTCACACCTCGGACTGGCTTCTTGCGGGTGCAGATGAGGTTGAGAGAGTATCTTGGAGACGTGTGTGGTGGTGCCAAGTCTGAAAGTGTGTCTGGTAGTGTTGCTAAGGGGCACTGTGTATTCCCCTTGAAAGCAAAGAAAAATCAAGGCTCGACTGAGAGAAAGAGCTACCTTATGGTGGAATCCAAGCAATGTTCAAAGACTCTTGTCAGAGGACCCAAAAGCTTCCTGCAAAGTGCAAAAAAACCTCAGTCCCCACAAGGGGACAACAACCCACAACATGGAGCACAGCCAACCTACCGGAAGTCCCTTTTGCTCTCTGAAATTTCTGGCAGCTTAATGATCTCTGGGAGAGGCAGTTCCAAGCAGCAACAGCCCAGTGAAGGAGCCCCTCCACAATGAAAAGGCCATGCAAATGAAGTGAAAAAGGTGCCAGATTACCAGGCAAAAGCCGACACAGCTGCCTGCTTTTCATCCTGCAGAAATCATGCAGCCCTCTGTTAGAAGTGGGAGAACAAAAGTGTCCTTGCTGGTGGATGTAATGGAAATTTATGGTTTTAAAATTATCAAATCTGCCCAGTCATTAAAACTGACAGTGTTTAGAAGGAAACTCTCACACAGTGGATTCCCATGAGGATCATTCTCTATGAACTGGGAAAGGTTTACTGTGGAAGTCTTTAAGCCATAACCAGGAAACACTAGGCCTACAAGAAACATAGAAGTCAGGAAAAGAAGAGGCAACTGTGGAGGCCACATCTCAGCCAGCATCAATCCATTCCATTCCCATTTGGCTCTGGGTATGAAAGCTCTCAAATCGGGAGTGTACCAGGATGGCCTCAATTTGCACTCCAAATATTCCTTGCATGTTGGAATACTCTCACCTGAACACCGGGCCATGGTGTGGACTGCTTGTGCAATTAATGGAATACAGGGATGGAGCTGGAAGCAACTTCTGTGACATCAGTCTTCAATCATTTTGCAGGTGAAGTTGCAGGACCCCATCCATCCTTCACCAGTCTGTATCTTCACCCCTTTCTGAACTTATTGTGTCTCACACTCTATGTCCCAGAATGAAATCCGAAGATGATGGAGAAGTGTCCCCTCATGATGTGAAACACCTGATCTCCTGGGAACCGAATTCAAGGTAAATTCAAGGGGCACTGCAGACAGGACTGTTAGTGTTTCTCCCTGGGTGGGCCACAGGACAATGAAGCACTGGGAGATGTCTGTTTTTTCATGTGGTGGGCTCCTCTTCTTTCTAGAAGAGTGGTTTTATTGTGCAGGGGGATGCAATTTGAAAGCTGGTGGGTTTCAGCCTGGCTCCCCGTTCACTGCAGATTCAGATCCACAGAAAAATAAAGAACATGGAGCCCTGCAGTCCAAGCAGAGCCACACAGACTGGCAACCAAAAGGTTTGGAGACTCATAAAAAGAAGAAGAAGAAAAAGAAGAAGAAGAAGGAGAAGAGGAAGAAGAAGAAGAAGAAGAAGAAGAAGAGGAAGAAGATGGAGAGGAAGAAGAACAAGAAGAAGAAGAAGCAGTGCTGAAGTGCATTAGCCACATTCCTTTAAGCAGGCTCCACTTACAGGCAAACACACCCACACACATAAGCACTCACAAACACATAATGCCACACACACACACACACACACACGCAAACATCCACACTCAAAATAATTCCAGAGAAATTCACAACCTGGCAGCTGCTGAGCCTGTGAGGTCTGCAGGAAGCCATACCAGGGAGAGAATAACCCCAGGGAACACAGGTGTGCTGTACCTAGAAATCATAGTGGAGCAAGTTTCAAAAACACTCACCCCTACAAAGACTAGGCAGGCCTGAGGAATCCCGCAGATAATTTTGGATCCTTAGAGATTTCATGGTTTATTCCTAAGACTGTGCTTGATGTTTTTTCAGGCTGCTTCATGCCTGCCCTCTCCTAGGATTATGGGAATATCCCACATATCCCACAGAGAAGACAGGTGAGAGTCCACCGCCGACTCACCGCCATGGAGGTCTCCTTCTCTGTCAAGCTTCAGAGGCTTGTCCCTAGGCAGCAGTGACATTTGTTTTGATGCTAGCCAGAGCTCACAATCAGGCCTGGTGCCCTAAGACTGGCACATGCATATTCGTGAGTCAGGCTCTGGTGCCAGGCTCTCAGAGCTATAAGCCTGCCTCAGCAGTGGAAAATGGTACAGACAGTATGAGCCTGGTATTGTAAAAATGGCTCCCTGTCAAAACCCACTGCAAGATGCTAAAAGTCTTGAACTCAGGGACCCTTCATGCCATCTCCATGGTTGGGTCCTGCTGGAGAGAAGGCATTTCTACAGTGTGATGTGGTCACTGGAAACTGCACTTCTGACTCCATTCTTGAAAGAGGCTGTGTGCAAGAATCAGGTCCATGGGGATTGGAATATATTCTGTTGTGTTGTTGTGGGTTCTCTGAGTAACAGAATCATACCTGAGACCCCAGAGGCAGGTGTCAGTGACAGATGGCTGGACTCTTGCCCTCACTGCCTCCCTTCATCCTAAGCCTTGCAGGGGCTCTCTGGGAAAGGCAGGAATCATGACAAAGGGAAGTCCAAGGTGAAGCAGCGTTCTCATTCCTCAGACTGGCCTCTCATAGGTGCAGATGAGGTGGAGACAGTCTATCAGAGGCTGTCTGTGGTGATGGCAGGCC
Source organism: Pan paniscus (assembly GCF_029289425.2). Lineage (NCBI taxonomy): Eukaryota > Metazoa > Chordata > Mammalia > Primates > Hominidae > Pan > Pan paniscus. The sequence continues at coordinate 25,701,864 of NC_073273.2, read as the reverse complement.
TGGAAATGGTGTCCAGTAGTGTCTCTGTGTGTCACTGTGGATTCCCCAAGAAAGCAAAGAAAAATAGAGGCTCACCTGAGAGAACGAGATGCCTTGTGCTGGAGTCCACACATTGTTCAATGACGCCTGTCAGAAGCCTCCTGCAAAGGGCAAACAACCTCAGCCCCCACTTTGAGACAATGACCCACAACCTGGAGTGCAGCCAGCCTACCCCAAGTCCCTTTGGCTCCCTGAAATCCCTGGCAGCCAAAAGATCTGGGGTGAGAGGCAATGCAATGCAGCAACAACCCAATGAAAGAGCCCCTCCACAATGAGAAAGGACTTGAAGATGAATTGAAACAGAGGCTAGATTACCAGGCAACACCAGACACAGCGGCCTGCTTCTCATCATACAGGAATCTTGCAGCCCTCTGAAAAAAGTGGGAGAATAGGAGTTTCCTTGTTTGTGGCTCTAACTGACATTTACAATTTTAAAAGTATCAAAGCTGGCCAGTCATTAAAACATGACAGTGTTTAGAAGGAAACACTCACACAATGGATTCAAATGAGGGTCATCCTCCATGAATTGGGAAGCCTCTATTGTGGTAGACAGACAGACCCAGGAAAACCTAGGCCAGTGGGGGAAATGGAAGTCAGGAGAAGAGGAGGCAAGTGTGAAGGCCACATCCCACCCATCATCAATCCATCCCACACCCTTTTAGTTCTGGCTATGACAGCCCTGAAATCAGGAGTTTGCCAGGATGGCCAAGTATGTACTCCAAATGTTCCCTGCATGCAGAAGTACTCCCAGGCCATGACGTGGATGGCTTGTGCAATTAAGCAAATGTGGGGATGCTGTTGGAAGCATGCTCTGTGCCATCAGATCTTCACTGTTTTTGCAGGTGAAGGTGCAGGTCTGCATCCAAACCTCACCAGATTATATCCTCACCCCATCTGACCTTATTGCTGCTCACACTGTTTGTCCCAGAATAAAATCCCAAGATGATAGTGGAGTGCACCCTCATGACACGAAGCACCTGCTCTACTGCGAACCAAATTCGTGGTAAATTCAAGGGGCCCTGCCATCAGGACTGCTAGTGTCTCTTCCTGGGTTGGCCATGGGACAATGAAAGACTGGGCAATGTTGCTTCTTGGGTGAGGTGTGCTCCTCTTCTTTCGAGAAGAGTGACTTTTTTTGCAGGTGCAGGAGGTTTGGACCATAGCAGGTCACAGCCAGCCTCCCAAATCACTGCAGATTCTTGATCCACAGAAAAATAAAGAATACAGAGCCCCACAGCCCAGGCAGAACCACACAAACAAGCTACCAAAAGGTTGAGAGACAAAAAAAAGCACTGCAGTGTGTTAGCCTAATTTATTTAATTAGACTCCATTTAAAACACACACACACACACACACACACACAACACACAAAGCCACACACACATGCAGACATCCAAACTTACAACATTCTCACAGAAACTACAGGCCTACAAGTTCTGAGGCTGGGTGGTTCTGCAGGAATCCCAACCTGGGAGAGAACAACACCAAGTTACACAGGAGGGCTGTACCAAGAAATCATACAGGGCAAATTTCAAAAAGATTCACCCGTACAACATCTAGGCAGGTCTGAGGCATCCTGCAGATTCTTTTGGACCCTTAGGGATTTTGCGGATTATTCCTGGGGCTCTGTTTGACCTTTCTTCATGATGTCTCACATATGCTCTCTCCAAGGATAATGGGACTATCCTGTGGATCCCACAGAGAAGACAGGTGAAAGTTCACTGCCGACTCACATACACAGAGATCGCCTTCTCCACCAAGCCTCAGGGACTTGTTGCTAGGTAATGTTGTCATTCATTGTGATGCTTTCCAGAGCTCACAGCTCTGGCCTGGTGCCAGGAGACTAGTGCATTTGCATTCTTGTCACAGGCTCAGCAGCCCAGCTGTCAGAGCTGTCATCATGCCTAGGCAGAGAAACATGGTACAGGCAGAGCTGGCCTGGTGTTGGGAAAATGGCTGCCTGAGATAATCCACTGAGAGACCCTGAAAGTCTCAACCATAAGTCTTCTTCAGGCCATCTTGTTGGTCAGGTTTCACTTGAAGGAGGAGGCATTTCAAGACTGTGAACTGGTCACTGGAAACTGCACTTCTGATTTCATCCCTGAAAGAGTGCAGAAATCCGGTCCCATGGTGATCGGAATATAGTCTGGTGAGTTGTTGAGGGGTCTCTGGTTCATGGAATCATACCTGAGACCCCAGAGGCAGGTGTCAACAAAAGATGGCTGTGCCCTGGACGTCACTGCCTGCCTTCATCCTGGGCCTCCAGGTGCTCTCTGGGAAAGGCAGGAACCATGACAAAGGCAAGTCCACGGTGGAGCAGTGTTCTCACACCTCCAACTGGCCTCTCATGGGTGCAGATGAGGTTGAGACTGTGTCTCAGAGGCCATTTGTGGCAATTGTAATCCTGAAAAGGGTGTGCGGTAATGCTGTTTAGGGGCAATGTGTACCTCCCATGAAAGCGAAGGAAAATCAAGGCTTGGGTGAGAGAAACAACTGACTTGTGCTGAAGTCCAAGCAATACTGAAAGATTTCTTTCAGAGGACCCAAAAGCCACCTGCAAAGTGCAAACAACCTCAGTATCCAAAATGAGACCACAATCCACAACCTGGAGTGCAGCCAGCCTACCTGAAGTCTCCTTTGCTCCCTGAAGTCCCTGGCAGCTAAAAGATCTGTGGCGAGAGGCAGTCCCATACAGCAACAGCCCAATGAAACTCCCGCTCCACAATGAGCAGTGGCATGCAGGTACAATAAAACAGAGCCTAGATTACCAGGCAAATGCCAGACATGGCTGCCTCCTTTTCATCCTACAGGAATCATGCAGCCCTCTGATAGAAGTGGGAGAACAAGGGTTTTCCTGTTGGTGGCTGTAATGGGAATTTACAGTTTTAAAACATCACAGCTGTCCAGTCATTAAAGCGTGACAATATTTAGAAGGAAACACTCACACAATGGATTCTCATTAGGGTCATCCTTGGTGAACTGGGATACGTTTAGTGTGGAAGACATTGAGCCAGACCTAGGCTCCAAGTATGAAAGCCCTCAAATTGGGAGTTTTCCAGGATGGCCCCAGTTTGCACTCCAAATATTCCCTGCATGCTGGAGTACTCCCACCTGAACACCAGGCCATGGTGTGGACTGCCTGTGCAGTTAAGAGAATGTGGGGATGCAGTTGGAAGTACTTCTGTGTAATCTGCCTTCACTTTTTCTCAGATTGCATGCACACCCCTAACTGACCTTACTGTTGCTCACACTGTGTCCCAGAATGAAATCTCAAGATGATAGAGGAGTGCCGCCTGATGATGTGAAGCTCCTACTCAGCTGAGAACTGAATTTGATGTAAACTCAATGGGCCCTGAGGATAGGAATGCTAGTATCCATCCCTGGGTTTGCCACAGGACAATGAAACACTAGATGTCTGTTCATGGGTGTGGTGTGCTCCTCTTCTTTCTGGAAAAGTGGCTTCTGTTGCAAGGGAAGGTGATTTGGACCCTGGCAGGTCTCAAGTCAATCTCCCAATTCACTATAAATTCATGATCCACAGAAGAATAAAAAACACAGGGCTCTACAGCCCAAGGAGCGCCACAGAGACAACCCACCAAAAGTTTGGGAGAATCAAACAAATGAAGGGCTGCAGTGCATTAGGCACATTTTTTTTAAAGCCGACTCCAGTTACAGGCATACACATACAGACACACAGAAACACACACACACAAAACACACACACACAGCCACTCACACAGGCAGATATCCAACAATTACAACACTACCACAGAAACGCACAGCCCGGTAGGTTCTGAGGCTGCCTGGTTCTGCAGACAGCCCCACCTCGGAGACAGCAACTTCGAGGAATACAGGTGGGCTGTACTTAGAAATAACAGTTGGGCAAGTTTCAAAAAGACTCACCCCTACAACGTCTAGGCAGGCCTGAGGCGTCCTGCAGATCCTTTTGGATTCTTAGGGATTTCGTGATTTATTCCTGGGGCTCTCCTTGAGGTTTCTTCAGGCTGGCTCATGTCTGCCTTCTCTTAGGATCATGGGACTATCCCGTGGGTCCTACAGCGAAGACAGGCGAGAGACCACCGCTATCGCACCCCCACGGAGGTCTCCTTCTCGGCCAAGCCACAGGGACTTGCGGCTAGGGAAAGGAGGCATTTATTGTGACGTTAACCAGAGCTCACAGCTCGGGCCCTGTGCCCTAAGACTAGCGCATGTGCATTCGCGATGGAGGCTCCCGCGCAAGGCTCTCAGAACTGTCAGCCTGTCTATGCAGAGGAAAATGGTACAGGCAGAGCCTGACTGGTATCGGGAAAAAGGCTGTCTGCGAAAACCCACTGAGAGACCCCGAAAGTCTCAAATTTAGGGCCCCTTCGTGTCATCTCCATGGTCCGGTCGCGCTGGAGGTCGAGCCGTTTCGCCACTCTGAGGTCATGGCTGAGAAATGCTCTTCTGACTCCATTATTGAAAGAGGTTGTGTGCAAGAATTGGGTCCATGGGGATTGGAATATAGTCTGGTGTATTGTTGAGGGTTCTTTGGGTGATAGAATCATACCTGAGACCCCAGAGGCGGGCGTCATCAAAATATGGCCAGGCTCTTGACCTCACTGCCTCCCTTCATCCTGGGTCGCACAGGGGCTCTCCGGGAAAGGCAGGAACCACGACAAAGGCAAGGCCAAGGTGAAGCAGTGTTCTCAAACCTCAGACTGGCATCTCATGGGTGCAGATGAGGTTGAGAAGGTGTCTCAGAGGCCGTCTGTGGTGACGGCAAGCCTGGAAAGGGTGTCCAGTGGTGCTGTCAAGGGCCACTGAGGATTTTCTATGAAAGCAAAGAGAAATTAAGGCTTGCCTGAGAGAGTGATCTGCCTTGGGCTGGAGTCCAAGCAATGTTCAATGATTCCTGTCAGAGGACCCAATAGCCTCCTGCAAAGTGCAAATAACCTCAGCACCCACAGTGAGAGAATGACCCACAACCTGAAGTGCAGCCAGCCTACCCAAATTCCCTTTTGCTCTCTGCAATCCCTGTCAGCTAAATAATCTATGATAAGAGGCAGTCCCACCGAGCAACAGCCCAAAGAAAGAACACTTCCACAATGAGAAGGCCATGCAGATGAAATAAAACAGGGGCTGGCTAGATTACCAGGCAAAAGCAAGACACGGGTGCCTGCCTCTCATCCTACAGGAATCATGCAGCCATTTGATAGAAGTGAGAAAACAAGAGTTTCCTTGTTTGCGGCTGTAGTGAGAATTTATGGTTTTAAAAGTGTCAAAGCAGCCCAGTCATTAAAATGTGACAGTGTTAAGAAGAAAACACTCACACAATGGATTTCCATGAGGCTCATTGTTTGTGAAGTGGGAAACGTTTAGTGTGGAAGTTTTTGAGCCAGAACCAGGAAACTCTAGGCCAATGAGGAGCATGGAAGTAAGGAAAAGAAGAGGCAAGTCTGGAGGCCACATCCCACCCAGCATCAATGCATTCCACTCCAATTTGGCTCTGGATATGAAAGCCCTCAGATAGGGAATTTGCCAGGATGGCCTCAATTTGCACTCCAACTGTTGCTTGCACATTGGAGCACTCCCACCTGAATACCGAACCCTGATGCTGACTGCTTGTGCAATTAAGGGAATGCAGGGATGGAGTTGGAAGCACCTTCTGTGTCATCTATCTTCATTTCTTTGCAGGTGAAGTTGCAGGACTGTATCCACCCCTCACCAGGTTGTATCCTCACCTGTATGTTAATGTATTGCTGCTCACACTCTATGTCCCAGGATGAAGTCCCAAGATGATGGAGGACTGCCCCCTCAAGATGTGAAGCACCTGATCATCTGGGAACTGAATTCGAGGTAAATTCAAGGGACTCTGCAGACATCCAACACTCACAACACTCCCATGGAAACACACTGCCCGGCAGCTCATGAGGCTGTGTGGTTCTTCAGGAAGCCCTAAACCACTCCAGATTTCAATCTGTCCGCTCCATTGATCTTGCTTTTGTCAAGGTCCTCAGTGACTTCCACATTTCCAATTTTCCTAGGGAAAACAATGGGGAGAATTTTATAAAACACACACAGAAATAAAGCAGATTGTATTTGACTGGTTACAATTATACAGTTGTCTCATTTGATCTATCCCTTTGGAAAATCTTAATTATATAAGTTCCTTAACTGCTTCTGATTGGTTGATATACATTCTGTTTTTCTGTGATATAAACATTAGAAGAAGTAGCTCAAGTTAGTTTTGCTTATGTTTGCAAATCAAGCAAGATTGAAGTTACTTATGAGGCCTAACTTTGTTTTTTCATCTAAGAGATTCTTCAGGCCCAGTCTCTATTTTAATTTGTTTCAGCATCAGTTGACCTGTTGTCCTCGATGTGTTTATTTTGTTTGTTTTGATTTTTACCTTTTTATTTTAATATAAAACTCAGATATGGAAAACACACAACACAAGTGTATGGTTTTATTTCTGCCCCACAGATATAAAGCAACAGAATATTGCCAACCAAACTAGTGTTCCAATGCAGATGTCTTGTCCAAATCACCATTCCCTTTAGGACTTTTCACAATACGGAGACATTTGTCTGTGTTATTAGGAAGCCACTCAGTGGCCAATGAAGAAATGAAAACCAAAGACAGTTAGACTAAGAAGAAATACATGATGAATCTAGGTCTCGAAGAAGGCAGGAGTGGAAAGAATCAGATAAATTCTACATCATTGACAAGGTTTAGTCTCAGAAAAAGGAAATTTCTCTTACTGCAAGTAAGAGAAAAAAGATGACAAGACAATTTCGTTCAAACTGTCATTTAACAAACATTTATTAAGCTCCTATTAACTGGCAGTAGTGTAGAAAGCACTAGAGAAAGATTTTAACGAGGAAAATAAACTTTACTTGGGCTCTCCTGCTTGATGGACTTAATCACTTTGAAAAAGGAGGAGATGAGGTTGTGGTTCTCAATAAAAGCTGTTTAGGGAATTCTAGAGTTGGACATTTGAAGAGTGAGAACACAATTTCAAAAAGCTACAGTAGAGAAAGCCCTACAGAATCAATACATTTTCTGCGCAGGACTCTGGATAGAGGCAAGCCTAGCATTTTGTTTTAAAAACTAACCTTGGAAGTCTTATATCAGACATCACAGTGAATCCAGTTGATTCTTATTTTTAAAATTGCACCTGCCATTGGAGTGATGCCAAAACACACATACCAAATTAAAGCACAAACACCAATAAAACACAACAGGAGCAGAATGCTGCAAACTCAATTGCTTATCAAAAAACTATTAGCTTTAAAATGTTAGCATGTCAGGAAACAATTTCCTTCTACTAACATCAGCTTTGAAGATCAGCGAATCAGAAATACATAGAATTAGAACAGGCAGTGAATTCAATAAAGTAGATCTTGCAGTAAAATAAACTTTGCTCCAGGCCCATGCTGTTGGGATTAGAAAGGCATCATCAGGCACATGTCTGCAGATCAGAGGTCTCAGCCAGTGATAATTCTGGTATTTACAGTCCACCTATTATAACTTGTCATCTTTTTAAATATCTTATTTGTTACAATGTTTAATTGTCTCTTTAAGAGTGCTGAACACTTTAGAAATAAACTAGGATGCCAGAACACTTTAGAAATAAACATATCTGAATAAGCTAGCCAGTGGGACTTCTTTTGTGTTTTCCTTTCTTTCAGCAGGATTTTTTTTTTCTTTAAGTACTTTCCTTCTGTTCTCATAAGTTAATCTGCATTTGTGATTTTGGAATTTTGCAGAGTGGAATGTGATTGCTGAAGTCTTAATCAACATTCAGGCTGACAGAGAACAGTTGAACAAGCTATTATGTTTTGTGCAGAGAGATAGATTTATTGTAAATGCTCTGGGCTCTCTGAAAAGTTGGGAGAATAGGACTTTGAAACTAATGAGGGTGTCAAAGTTTGGTTTTAGATTCCTGTATAATTGAGAGAACTGCAAAGGTGACTTGGGGAAGAGTTATTTATAAGATCATTGAATGGAAGTTAAAAAGGACATTATCTTACTTTAAATATGATATGTTTTGTAATTATTAACTGAATCATAGAATTTGAATTGAATGAGATTTCATAAGGCAATCAGTCTAGTGATTTCCCAATACTGATTTCCAGACAGACATAAGACTGGGATAATATTTTCACTAATTCATGGCAAAATTTCAAAAATAAGATAACAATATAGACAGGTATTCAATGAAGCTAGGTTTATTATTTGATTTTAATCTTAATATTAAATTCTTTTTATTTTTAGTCCTAAAATACTCTTTCTTCTTTGAGATGACAGATGTACATGGTGGGATGTGTAAAGTGCTCTTGGTTAGATTAAATGAAACAATCATTGTTCTTTTGGAAATTGGAGTAGGGCTGATGTGAAGCTAGACTAGGAAGCAGGCAGCATTTGGTTTGAAGACCAAGATATTGTTGTGCCTGAGCTCTTTTCTTTTTCTATGGTACTCAATATCCTTATTTTTCTATGCAGTTTACAATGTCATTTTGTTCCCTACTCCGTTCTCTCCTAAATAGAAACCAGCTTTGAAAAAGTATCAGCTTTTAGCCATTTATCCAACTCAAAGGCAAACTGAGAGTGAACTGTAGGTGCTAGAAACCACAATCCACTGCTCTCAATTTTATTTTCTCATGTACGTTAATCTCTCCCTCTCTACCAGCTCAGTATACATATACAACTGTGATCTAAAGTCTTATATTGCTTTCATAAATTAGAATTTTTCCCATTGTTTATCCCCCTGCCACCTACTCCTCATTTCTTTTCTCCACTAAACACACAGTACCCACTTTCCTCATTTCTTCCCACTCACTATTCAGTTCAGTTCAATTTGGTTTTGTTCCCATTTCACTGGAACTGCTTTTATCAAGAACAGCATCACCATTTGTACTATTAAAACTGCTGGTTACTTTACCATGTTCCTCTTACTCCAATTCTCGACATTATTCTGCACATTAGCAACTCTCTGTTCTTCAAACACAGAACTATGCCAAAATTGTCCTATTTTAGAGCCTTGGCAGCTGTTTTTTTCTTTTCTGCTTTTCAAATGGTTGATCTTTCTGATATATCAAATAAGACTTCCTTGGAGAAATCTTCACTTAGTACCCAAAACACAGTAGTTCTGTGTATTACACCAACCATCACTACTCTCTGTTACTCTCTTTCAGCATCCCCAAATTTCCTTCACATCATTTACAGGTGCCTGTGTCTTTTATTTTTTAACTGTCTCTCCCTGTACATCAAGGTTTATGAAGTCAGGGACCATTCATCCCATATTCATTGTTATACCTCCAGAACCCAGCACAGTGGTTGCTTCATAGTAGCTTTTAAATAAAGATTTGTTGAATAATTTGATGGATAGATGAATGCCAAGAATCCCACAATATTTATTTTTTACTAGCCTCAACTTAAAAACTCATGCTAAGACTTTTATACTTTACCTTTGCAATGATTCTCACATCTTTCTCTTTCTTCCAGTCCTTGCTTCCACTTTCCTTGCCCAGGCCACCATCATCATTAGTTTAACCATTTAATAAAACTCATAACTCACCTCCTGTCTTCTCTTGCTGATCTTCATTTTGTCTTACAACCTTCCTGAAACTTTGATCTTATTTTCCTATGGAAAAGGAAACAAAATAAAAAACGAACTCCCTTTTGTGCAGACAGTTTCTTCTAAACTTTCTATCCTGGCATTTATGGTCCTTCAAGACCTGGCTTTAGCTGATACCAGCTGTAAGTAATCATAATATCCCATGAATTTGCCTAGCTATTTTTTTGTGTGTGTACTTCTCTTTTGAAATTTTGTGACTCAATCTTGTGTTATTACACCATTTAATGGAATGAGAACATGTTGAGGGCATATAACATGGTATGTTTTTCTAATCTCAGCACTTAACACAGTTTTTGATACACACAAGCTCTATACATATTTACTGAATAAATCATTGTGTGACCCTCTTCTTGAAGTTCTATGTTCAGTAACAAAGAGAATATAGAATATAAAAATGATTAATTGCAAACTCTATATAGTGTTTGGGTTTAACTAAAACAATTGATTTCTGTACATTTTGTTTAAGGCAATGGATATGACTTATTCTCTGTGCTAATATTAAATATTCTTGTGCATCTGATGGCTGAAGTTTCCTGAGCCAAAAGAGGAAAAATCTTCTCCTTAGAAGTTCTTCGACTGAGAGGCCATCCAATCAATTAGAAGACCCTCGGCAAAAATGCTGTTGATGTATGTGGCCTTTTCCACAGAAAGATCTGCAAGATATGAAGAGAACAATAGCCTCAGGCAGTACACTCAGCAGATCAGACTGTAAAATGTGAAAAAACCCACTCTGAACATTTCTAGCATAGCCTGGCTCCCTGCAGGTCCTGATATTGACCCCGAAGCATGCTGCTTAGACTTCCATTGCAGATGAAATAAGTGGCCAAACATGTATGTATGTGTATGTATGCGTGTATTTTTATACACACACACACACACACACACATACACACACACACACACACACACACATATATACATATGAGACAGAGCCTCCCTTTGTTTCCCAGACTGGACTGGATTGCAGCTCAATCTCTGTGCACTGGAACCTCAACCTCCTGAGCTCAAGTGATCCTCCTGAGAAATTCTCTAGCTTTATCTTCCTGAGTAACTGAGACCACAGGCACACACCACCAGGCCTGGATAATATTTTGTATTTTTTTGTAGAGACAGGGTTTCACCATAGTTTCAAGCTGGTCTGGAACACCTCACTTCAAGTGATCCACCCACCTCAGCCTTGAAAAATGATGGGATTACAGGTGTGAGCCACTGCACCCTACCACACATATTTCTAAATATTTTAAAATATTAATTTTGGCTGAGTGTGGTGTCTCACATTTGTAATTCCAGCCAAGGTGGGTGGATCATGAAGTCTGGATTTCCAGACCAGCCTGGTCAGTGCAGTGAAACCCTGTCTCTACTGAAAAATACAGAAATTAGCTAGGCAGGGTGGCGGGTGTCTGTAATCTGAGCTACTAGGGAGGCTGAGGCAGGATAATTGCTTGAACCTGGGAGACAGAGGTTGCAGTGAGCCGAGACTGTGCCAAAGCATGCCAGCCTTGGTGACAGAGCTAGACTCCATTTCAAAAAAAAATTAATTTTTACTTGTATCATGCTGCATGAGAACAGTGCAATATAATTAAGGGCAGATGAATAGATAGGAACTTACTTTCATGGATTATTGTTCTTAACCTAGTAGTTTTCAATTTTGAATGCATATTAATGTTACCTGTCAAGCCTTCAAAAGTTCAGATGTCCAGGATCCATTGATCGCCATACATTCTGATTTAATTGGTCTGGGATAGATCTCAGATGTGGTGTGCTTTTTGTAAACTCCCCCAGTAAATCTAAGTTTTTTCTATGATTGAGAAGCATTTATACTCATTGAAGGCTGCCATTCTGCTGTAAGTTACTAAGGAATCAAATAATTGATGTAGTTGTTGAGGGGCTTTTTGTTTCATTCTAACATTGATTTTTCTTTTATGAAGCTGTAAGCTTGAGGTTTGAGCACTCCACATTCAACATCTACAGTGAATGCTAGTGAAACCTTACAGTCAGAACGTTTAATAGTATTCCACTAGGTACTAGCTGTTCCAGTTGTATTTGTTAACAGTCAGAAGATGGTGGACATGATGTCCATAATTTTAATCAATCATGGTCTTGTCTCTGAGTAAACAAAGTGCGTGACTGATATTTGTGATACTTCATGCTTTATCCCAGGCTATCTTCTTATCTTCTATTTTTTCTTTTTCTTTTTGAGGTGGAGTTTCACTCTTGTTGCCCAGGCTGTAGTGCAATGGCGTGTTGGCAGCTCACTGCAACTTCCGCCTCCTAGGTTCAAACAATTCTCCTGTCTCAGCCTCCTGAGTAGCTGGGGTTGCAGGCACCTGCCACCATGCCTGGCTACTTTTTCTGTTTTTAGTAGTGAGGGGGTTTTGCCATTTGGGCCAGGTAGATCTCGAACTTCTGACCTCAGGTGATCCACCTGCCTGGGCCTCTCAAAGTGTAGTATTACAGGTGTGAGCCACAGGGCCCAGCCTTCTATTTTCATCTTATACTATGACTGGTTAATCTTCCAGCTTATGCACCTTGAATTATGTTTTAGTCACGTTGATTCCAATAATGCACAAGCTTTTGTGTCTCCAGGTGCTTGCACATGCTGTTTCCTCTGTTTGGACTCCCCTTCCTTTCTTGTCTGCCTAAAACATTCCTACTGACTCTCCTATATCAAGAGCTCTTGATGATGCACATTCTGTATTAGTAAGTAAAATATATGTGTATTTTTGTTATGTAAATTTTTATTGAATCATCATAAATTTTGTTACATCCTTAAAAAGGGTCTGTGACCCCATAAATATTAAGATTCATTTGTTTCTGCCTTTAGTCAAATGTGACACAATGAAAGGATACTCTGAGACCTCCTTGTTTTCAACTGCCCAAAACAAGTTATCTGTCACAGATATTCTGTCCTCTTTCTCAGTTTTTATGGAACTTTACATATCCCTCTTTTTTTCTTTTTTCTTTTTTTTTTTTTTTTTGAGATGGAATCTCACCGTGTCACCCAGGCTGTAGTACAGTGGCGTGATCTTGGCTCACTGCAACCTCTGCCTCCCAGATTCAAGTGATTCTCCTGCCTCAGCCTCCCAAGTAGCTGGGACTACAAGCATGTGACACCACACCTGGCTAACTTTTTGTATTTTTACAACAGACAGGGTTTTACTGTGTTAGCCAGGATGGCCTTGATCTCCTAATTGCATGATACCCCCACCTTGTCCTCCCAAAGTGCAGGGATTACAGTTGTGAACCACCATGTCCATCGTACATATCTCTCTTTGTACATCATTTTTATTTGTCTCCCTTTGGACTGAAGGCAGAAACAAGGTCTTATTCACATTTGATCCCAGAACTTAGCACAAATAGATCATTTTAGCTGGGAGAATGTTGACGCTTAAGTCAACTTGCCTGGAATTTAAAGAGTTTCACTCTCGTTGCCCAGGTTATAATCGGGCTATTGTGGAATATTGCTGAGTTCATCACTCAGTTTATTTGTCTCTACTTTTTTTCTAGAGCCATGCCCACAAACAGACTTTTTGACCTATTGCATGGCCCAGCCTCGAGACAATGTTACTCCTTTGTCTGGGTACAGCATATAGAGAAAATTATGGCATATTGCTGAGACCAGCACCCTAACAATGTCATTTCAGAGCAGCACATTATTTCATCTATCATGCCTGCCCCATAGTCATAGAACTTTTTTAAACATATTCTGGGCTTATTGTGTGTGTTTTGACTCTCATCCCTTGGCTGGGATGGTTTCATATTGCTGAGTCCAGCACCCAGTTAATGTGACTCTAATTCTTATACCATGCCTAGGAATTAGTGATATGCTACTTAGCACAGCAGCTAAACAATCTTACCTGCCAACCTAGTTTTTGCCCACAAAAGGGACTATGATATACACTTTACTTCAGTTTACAGGCATGATAGTAAAACTTATGTTGGGTTTCAGCCAATATCATTTATTTTTCCTTTCATCGCTAGGCTTAGGGCAATAGTTAAGGTCCTGAGTTGCTATTTGTACCAAACACACAGCGCCTTACAATACTAACTCATAATATATTATCTCCTAGTATGGCACAGAGAGTTTTAAGCCAGGACCCATCAAAAAGTTCAGATTGGGATTCTCTCAATTCCACATCCAGGTAAAAGTGAATGTTGTTATCATACCACATATGCAAATCCCACTGTTAGGGTCCTAAGTCTAACAAGAGAATAAAGTACAAAGTTGGAATTGTGAATTTCATATGTGGATCTGGCCACAGGCTGGATGGTGACTCATGTCTGGATTCAGCTCACAGACATCATAATGTGTCTCATTCCTGATCCCAGCCTACAGAAGAGACCATTATACCTGGGTTACGTTAGTTTGTGTGACTGTGAATCTATATGAACATATAGGCCTCAGAGTGGTTTACAACTCTCACGCATGCTATATAAAGCCTTCAAATGTTGTAGAGTGTCATGCAACAGCCCAGGAAACATGTGAGATTGTGACTGTCATATACACACTTCGGTTCCTGTTAATGGTGTCACCCTCAAAGACCAAAAGATTTGGCATATTTTTAGGCCTAGTATGAGATGTTGAGACTTTTTGCTTAAATACCTTCCCAGGGGTACATTGTGACATATTGCTGAGTTAGAATAATTATATGCCTCTCCTGCCTGTACCCTGCCTGGGATATTATCACATATCTCTGGGCACATAAGCTGGATTACTTGTCTCTCCTGCCTGTGCCCTGCCCTGCAGGATATTGTGAAATATTGTTTGGCCAAACCTTTATGTCATGTGACTCTCCTCCTGGCCAGGGTCCTGCTCACTAAAAAACATGTGACATGCTGTTTATTGCAAAACCTAGATGATATGGCTGTCTTTCATATTCCAGACTCAGCCAAAAGATACATTATTACATACTACAGAGCCCAGAACCTAGGTGGAGTAACTCTCATTTTATACTTATTCCCTGTCTATAGCAGACTTGGTGACATATTATTTGAGGCTGTACCCAGGTTGTGTGATTTTTCTGACTAGGCCTATCCTACAAATGAGATTATACTGTATCACTGGCTCAGCACCTAGATAATATGACTCCCCTGCCTTGTCCCTGCTCACAGGTGAAATTGTGACATATACAAGGGTTAAGCACACATGCACAACAACTGTCATACCTGGACCCAGCCAGTAGCGATATTTTGACTCTCATAGCCAGTCTCAGGTCCTTGGGTAAAGCCCTGGAATTTTTACTAGTATAAAGTTCATGAAGAATTATAATACTCAGGTATATCATGTAAAACCTTAAAAACACATGAAAAAATTCTAAGCAAGAATACTATATCCAGCAATAGTATCCTTCAAAATAATAATAAAAAAACTAACTACATCATGATCTATATCACGATCTAACTATGGCTTCAAGAGACTCACTTCAGAGCTAATTAAAAAAAATAAACTGAAAATGCCAGGATGAAAAATAAATTCCATGCAAGCATTAACAAAATGAAATAAGAAAAGGTTACAATTTACTAAGTTGACAACTGTCATATTTAATAAAATTTACTTTTAGTCAAATTTTACAAGAGACACAGTAGGACATTCAATTATAATAAAAAGGTTCATTCACTGAGAACCTATAAATATATTACTGTTTTCCCAAACACATGAAGCAAACATTGACAGAATTGATGCCAAAATAGACAGTAATATAATAATGGATGCATACATCAATATCTCAATTTCAGTAAAAAATAAACAAGGCAGAATATTAATAAGGAAACAATAATTGAAGGCACTATACAATAACTGCACTTAATAAATGTATACAGACAACAGAATACACATCCTTTTCAATAGCTCATAAAAAAACATTTTCCTACACGGACCATCTGTGACACCACAAAAGAAGCCTTAACAATTTTTTAATTGAAATTTTACAATTATTTACAGCCCAAATGGAATGAAGCTAGAAATCAGTAAAAGAAGAAAAGCTGAACAATTTAAAGAATAAAATATTAAAATACACAGTTTTTCTTTCTTTTTTTAAATTTCTTTATTGATGGAGTATCACTCTGTCACTAGGTTGGAGTGCAGTAGCACAATCTCAGTTCACTGCAGCCTCCAGTTTCTGGGGACAAAGCATTCTTCTGCTTCGGTCTCCCAAGTAGTTGGAACTACAGGCAGGAAAAACCACACCCAGCGAATTTTCTGTATTTTAGTACAGATGTGGCTTTACCATTTTGCCCAGAATTGTCTTAATCTCCTGATTTCTCCATGCATCATCCTCAGACTCTCAAAATGCTGGGATTACAGTCATGAGCCACCATGCTCAGCCAACAACACACTTTTGAGTAGGCTTTTTTTCAATGGTTGGAAGAAATAATATTGTGAAGATGTCCATGTGCTTAAAGTGACCCAATGCTCAACATATCCCTTTTTAATTTTAATTATATTTTTCAAAAATAGAAAAAAATAAAAGGATCTCAAGGTACTATGAAAAGTGTGACAATCTTGAAAAATGAGAAAAATATTGGAAGCCTTACACTTAACAATTTTCACACACACACACACAATCCTACAGTAACCAAAGCACTTTGGTAGGGTTGTAAAGGTAGAACACCAAAGTAATGAAACAGAATGCAGCACAGAAATAAACCCTTGAGTGCAGAAGGGAGACATACCATCTAGGTTTTCATTCAATCATATGTCACAATTCCTTTGGTGAACAGTTCCCAGGCAGGGGAGGTGAATTCCATTACCTAGATGCTAGTTTCAGTGATATCTCAAAATGTCCTCACACCTGTAATCCCAGCATTTGGGAGGCTGAGGCAGGTAGATCATAAGGTCTAGAGTTCAAGAACCATATGGCCAAGATGGTGAAACCCCATCTCTACTAAAATCACAAAAAATAAGCCAAGTGCGGTGGCAGCCTCCTGTAATCCCAGCTAATTGGGAGCCTTGGGCAGGAGAATCCCTTGAATTCATAGGGCAGAGGCTGCAGTGAGCTGAGATCGTGCCACAGCACTCCAGCCTGGGTGACAGAGTGAGACTGTCTGAGGCCTACGTGATCATATGGACTCACAATCTTACATATTGTCCTAAACTTACACTTGGATTCAGCCAATAGGAGATATTTGGCTTTCATCACTAGGCATAGGGCAATAGGTAAGGTCCTTCGTTACATATTTGTAGAAAGCTCACAGAACTTTACAACACTAACTCATAATGTATAAGTTCCTTGATTGGTACAGAGAGTTTCATGACAGGGACCAGCAAAAAGTTCAGATTGGGACTTTCAATTACATTCCCAGGTGAAAGCAAATGTTGTCCAAAGCTTTGGACATGTCCATCCCACATGTCCAAAGCCCACTTTTAACATCCTGAATCTAACAAGTGAATACAGTACAAAGTTAGCATTTTGACCTTCATATGTGGATCTGGCCACAAGTGGGATGATGACTCATTTATGTGTCCAGCTCATAGGCATGATAATGGGTCCCATACCTAAAACCAGCCTACATAAAAGATGTGTACTATTATACCGGGGTTTAGGGAAATACATAAGATCATGAATCTCTATGAGCCTGTAGGCTTCAGAGTGGTGTCCAACCCTGATGCATGCTGTATAAAGCCTTCAAGTGTTTTAGAGTGTCATACAATAGCCCCCAAAACACATGAGACTGTGACTCTTATATATACATGTAGCTCAATTTAATGGTGTCACCCACAAAGAGAAAAATATTTGGCCTATTACTAGGCCTAGTACCCAGGTGTTGAGAGTTTTTGGTTAATTTTTTTTTTTCCCATGGGTGCATTTTGACATATTGCAGGGTTAGAATCATAATCATGTTACTTTTGCCTGGACCCTGCAAACAGGGGATATTATCACTTATCTCTGAGTGTATGAGATAGGTGAGTTATCTCTCCTGCCTGTACCTGCCCCAAGAGAACATAGTGAAATATTGTTTGTCCAAACATCTTGGTCATGTGACTCTCCTCTCCTTCCTGGGTCCTGCTCACCACAGATGTGGTGACATAGCACTGATTGTAAAACCTAGCTTATGTGACTCTCCTTCATATCCTAGACTGTGCCAAGAGATGGAATTATTGCATATTGCAGAGCTCAACATCTAGATGATTAGGCTCTTCTGACTAGGCGCAGCCTACAAATGAGATTTTATTGTGTCACTGGCTCAGCACCCAGGTTATATGATTCTCTTACCTTATCTCAGCTCACAGGTGAAACTGTTACATACACCTGGGTTAAGCACACATGCTCAATAATAACTCTCTTTTCTGGACCCAGCCAGTAGAGACATTGTGACTCTCATAGCCAGTCCCACTGCCATGGGTAAAGTCCTGGGTTTTTCACTTCAGTAAAGTTCACAAAGGATTATAATGCTCTGGTATGTCATATAAAGCTTTATTGGTACAGAGTGTCATACTAGAGAACAGCAAGCAGATGAGAATGTGACCCTTGTATGCACACCTAGCTGATGCGATTCTCATTCTTACACATAAACAGGGCCTAGGAATGTGATACTAAATCTCACACATAAAAAGCAGTCAAAGGTTGACATAATTACTCTAATACATGGGTCTGATTCACAGGTGGTTTGGTAACATTTGAAACATGATTCACACACTTGCGATGCTGTGACTCTCCTACTGGATCACAATATTCAAGTAGGATTGAGGTTCTTATACATGATCTCGCCCATGGTTGGGATTCTGTCTTCCCTACTTCGACCTAACCTATAGAAAGAGTTAACTTAAATACACAAAACCAGGATTCATGTGGGATAAAAAAAACATTTCTGAAAGTTTCTGAGAGTGTGATTGGCACAAGTAAATTTGCCCAGCATATGAATAATTTGACTATCTCTTCTAGGTCCAGGCCACAGATGAAATTGTGCCATACCTGGAACAAGCAATAAACCAAGTGTAACACCTTCCTTGGCTATGCCTACAAAATGGCACTTTTATATATCCCTGGGACCATCACCCCGATGAGGTGAATTATCCCCCTGAAACCTGCCTACAAAGAGAATTGGGTCTTATATCTAGATCCATCATGTAAGTGATGTGACAATCTTATACTGCCTTGGCCAAGAACTCTCAGTGCATTGTGACTCATAACTGGGCCCTGCACCTGGGTGATGTGATTCTACTTCTTGGGTTCTGCCAGCAGAAAGCATTGTAACGCATCACTTGGCTCAACACCTAGGTTATGTTTTTCTGCTTCAGCCTGTGCCTTGATTACAGGGAGATTGTGCCATATTGTTGGGTCCAGCACCAATGTGCGGTCCTTCTCCAGTTTTGATACTGCACAGAACAGACACTGTGACATATGTCTAGGTCAGTTGCCTACGTGAAGTGAGTCTCCTCCTTTTCCAAAGTCCTGCCCACAGAGGAGTTTTTGATATGTCACTGAAACCAGCATCCAGGCGATGTGAATTTTCTATAAGGGGCTTCCCACAAGGGGTATTATGACATCTCGCCGGACCCACACCCAAGTAGGTGATGTGACTTTCTTGCCTTCTCTGTGTCCACAGGTGATATTGTGCCATATATCTGAAACCATAACAAAAGCCTTATAACAATGTATATACGTGGAGCCAGAACATGTGCAAGATGATGACTTTCATTTTTAAACCTCTCCACAATTATAATTGTGTACACATACCTTTGACCAGCTCCAGAATTATTTGATAATTTTGCCAGGTATAGCCAAAAATGAGATTTTACAAATACATGGGCCAAGAACCTTGGTGATTTGACTGTGTTATTTTAACAAGGTCCTCAGGGGGGATTGTAATATAATTCCGGACCAGCCATGTAGGTTACGTGACTCTCCTCAACTGCCTGTAATCTGCTTCCTTTGGTAATTGTAGCATTTCTAAACACTGCATCCAAATGGCATGACTCCTGGCTGGGCCCTGTTAACAGGAGGCATTCTGGCATATTTTGGGGCCCACCATTTAGGTGAACACTGTGCCACAGAACTGGACCTAGCACACAAGTTTTGTGACATTTCTGACAAAACACCTAGGCAAGGTTCAAAGGAATGATAATGACTGTCATATGGGGATTCAGCTAATAGAGCTTATTTTGATTCTTATAACCAAGTTTAGGTACATGCATGATGTCCTGAATAATGTTCTTATACAAATGTCACAAAAGATTACAACATTCACTCGTATTTTATAGTCTTTGGGTTATACAGACAGAGTCAAAGCAGGGCTCAGAACACAGGTGAAATTGTGAGTCTTGTATGCACACCCAGCTGACAGTAAAGACTGTCAGCACCTCACATGGATAAAGCAAAATATCACACATGAAAACAGGATATGTGCGGTATTGTAAATCTCACCTTTGCAATTATCTAACACTGTGATTGTGGTATAAATACTTGCCAAGAACCTGTATAATTTGACTTTCCATACTTATTCCAGCCCAAATATGGGATTGTGATATCTAGCTAGGCCAACCTCAAGGTAATGTGTCTCTCCTGCCTGGGCCATTCTCTAAGTAAGGATTGTGACATACAACTGTATCTAGCACCCAGGCAATGTTATAGTCTTGCCTGGACCATGCCCACCAAAATTATTGTGTCATATTTCTGTGTCCCCTTCATAGGTGATGTAACTCTGCTTTCTGGGGTGGGCCATGCAGAAAGGAAGGATAGTGACATATTTCAAGGCCAGGTACACCATTGAATGTATTATTTTGCCAGAGCCCTGTTCAAAGGAGGTCATTGTGACTTATATCTGGCCCTGTCACCTGGGTTGTATGGCTCTCCTGCTTGGGCCTTTCCAACCTGGAGTAACATATTTCTAGGCCAGGCACACAGTTGATGGTACTCTTTTGCCAGGGCTATGCTTCATAGAGGACATTGTGACATATATTGGGGCCTATCTTCTAGGTGAAGTGACTGCCTCCTTGGTCCCTACCCAAATAAAGCACTGTGGAATAAGCAGAAAGCCTATACCTAGATGATGTAAATTTCTTTGCTCAGTGTTGTCCCAAGAGAGCCTTGTGACATATCCCAGGACCCATCACTCAAGTGATATGGTTCCTCTACCTGGTTTCTGCCCATGTGTTACATTGTGACATATTTCTAGGGAAGCACCTAGGTGATATGACTCTCCTCATCTGCCCGAACCTTGCCTACTGGAGACATTGGGACATATCTCTGAGCCCATGACCTAAGTGATGTGATGCTCTTTGTCTGCTTGGGCCTTCACAGCAGGAGGATTTTTACACATTGCTGAGCCCAGGATTCAGGATATGTGACTCACCTCTTTTTTTTCATCCATGCCCACAAAATAAGTATTTTGTCTTATTGCATGGCCCAGCACTCAGATGATGTTACTCTTCTGCCTGGGTTCTGCATAAAGATAAATTTATGGCATATTGCATATTGCTGGGCTCAGCACCCTTATGATGTGTCTCTCCTGCCTGTACTGGAGCCACTGAAGGTTTTTTGACATATCTTGGGCCCATTCTATACGTGTTTTGGCTCTCATAACTTGGCTGGATTTTTTTCTGCATGTGGGATGGTGTCATATCGCTGGGTCCAGCACCCAGTTAATGGGCCCAACTTCCTATACCCTGCCTAGAGAAGGCATTGTGACACAGCATCACATGTGACACATGTGACAGAGCATCTGTGTGATGCTACTCTCCTGCCTAGTTTTATGCCTATAAATGGGATTATGACATACACCTTGCTTCATTTCTCAGGCATGATGATCAAACTTATATTTGGATTCAGCCAATAGGAGATATTTCACCTCTCATTGCTAAGCTGAGTGTACCTATTGGTAAACTCTTGGGTTGCCTATTTGTTCCAAGCTGACAGAAGCTTGCAACAGTAACTGATATTGTATAAACTCTTTGTTGATAAAGAGTTTCATAACAGGACCCTGCAAAAAGTTTAGATTGGGACTCTCAGTTATGAACCCAGGTGAAATTAAAAGTTTTCACCATCCCACATTTACAGTGCCCACTTTTGAGGTCCTGAGGGTAACAAGGAAATACAGCAGAGTCAGAATTGTGACTTTTATGTGTTGATCTGGCCACATGTGGAATGACAACTCATTTCTGGACCCAGACATAATAATGGGTCTTCCCCCTTAACCCTGCCTATAGGAGAGATGTTGACTAACCAGGGTTTAGGACAATATGTAAGATTGTGTGTCCATATGAGCACGTAGGCCTCAAAGAGTCACACTCTGTCACCCAGGCTGGAGTGCAGTGGCACAGTCTCAGCTCACTGCAACCTCTGCCTTATGAGTTCAAGAGATTCTCCTGCCTAAACCTCCCAATTAGCTGGGATTACAGGAGCCTGCCCCTGCACTCGGCTAATTTTTTTTTGTATTTTTAGTAGAGACGGGGTTTCACTGTCTTGGCCAGGTGAGTCTTGAACTCTTGACCTTATAATCTATCTGCCTCAGCCTCCTAAATTCCTGGGATTGCAGGTGTGAGCCCCCATGTCCTTCCCATTCATGCAGGTTTTATAAAGCTCTTGGTTGTTGTAGGGAGTGTCATACACTGACCCAGCTCACATGTGAGATTGTGACTCTAATATACACTGTCTGCTAAAAGTTAAAGGTGTCAGCCTCAAAAATGTTGAGATTGTGTCATGTCACTGGGCCTAGTATCCAGGTGTTGTGAGATTTTGGCTCTATTTTTTTCCCATGGCTGCATTATTACATATCTCTGGGTCAGAATAATAATAATGTGACTCTGCTGCCTGGGCCATGTCAACAGGGGATATTATCACATATCTCTGGGCCTATCAGCTAGGTGATATGTCTCTGCAGCCTGTGTCCTGCCCCCAAGAACATTTTAAAATATCGCTGAAACTAGCATCTAGGTAATGTTATTCTCCTCCTCTGCCTGGTACTGTTCACCAAAGGAATTGTGATATACGATTGATTGCAAAACCTAGATGGTATGTCTCCCTTCTGCACTCAAGGGTTTATTTCTGTGCTGCATTCTGTTTCATTACTTTGGTGTTCTACCTTTACAACCCTACCAAAGTGCTTTGGTTATTGTAGGATTTTGCATGTGTGTGAAAATTGTTAAGTGTAAGGCTTCCAATATTTTTCTTATTTTTCAAGATTGTCAGGCTTTTCATAGTCCCTTGAGATCTTTTATTTTTTCCATTATTGAAAAATATAATTAAAATTAAAAAGGGATATGTTGAGCATTGGGTCACTTTAAGCACATGGACATCTTCACAATATTATTTCTTCCAACCATTGAAAAAAAGTCTACTCAAAAGTGTGTTGTTGGCTGAGCATGGTGGCTCATGACTGTAATCCCAGCATTTTGAGAGTCCGAGGATGATGCAAGGAGAAATCAGGAGATAGAGAAAATTCTGGGCAAAATGAAAAAACCACATCTCTACTAAAATACAGAAAATTAGCTGGGTGTGGTGGTACATGCCTGTAGTTCCAGTAACTTGGGACACTGAAGAAGAAGGATCCTTTGTCCCCGGAAACTGGAAGTTGCAGTGAACTGAGATTGTGCCACTGCACTCCAACCTAGTAACAGAGTGATACTCCATCAAAAAAGAAATTAAAAAAAGAAAAAAAAAACTGTATTTTAATATTTTATTCTTTAAATTGTTCAGCTTTTCTTCTTTTACTGATTTCTAGTTTCATTCCATTTGGTCTGTAAATAACTGTAAAATTTCAATTAAAAAATTGTTAAGGCTTCTTTTGTGGTGTCACAGATGGTCCGTGTAGGAAAATGTTTTATGAGCTATTGAAAAGGATGTGTATTCTGTTGTCTGTATACATTTATTAAGTGCAGTTATTTTAGAGTGCCTTCAATTATTGTTTCCTTATTAATATTCTGCCTTGTTTATTTTTTACTGAAAGTGAGATATTGATGTATGCATCCATTATTATATTACTATTTTGGCATCAATTCTGTCAATGTTTGCTTCATGTGTTTGGGAAAACAGTAATATATGTATAGGCTCTCAGTGAATGAACCTTTTTATTATAATTGAATGTCCTGCTGTGTCTCTTGTAAAATTTGACTAAAAGTAAATTTTATTAAATATGACAGTTGTCAACTTAATAAATTGTAGCCTTTTCTCATTTCATTTTGTTAATGCTTGCATGGAATTTTTTTTTCATTCTAGCATTTTCAGTTTCTTTTTTTTTATTAGCTCTGAAGTGAGTCTCTTGAAGCCATGTTGTGATTAAATCTTGACATAGATCATAATGTAATTAGATTTTTTTATTATTATTTTGAAGGATATAATAGCTGGATACAGTGTTTTGCTTAGACTTTTTTTTAAATGTGTTTTAACTATGTCAATCTCTTCTCTTTTTGCCTGAAATATTTTTGTTCTTTTATTTTGTTTTGTTTATTTCCATTTTACTCTGAGTATCATTGAGATGGTAATTTTGATTGTTTAGGATAATTTATTTTTTTCTTTTAAAACATAGATCTATAATTTAAATCTGATTGTCTCAAGTAATTTCCCCATCTGAATTTTGAATAATTGATTCCTGAATATTTATTTTTATTTTTCCTTGAGTCACATTACCCTGATGTTCAGTATATTCTGTAATTTTTTTTTTTTTTTTTTTTTTTTTTTAAGATAGAGTCTTGCTCTGTCGCCCGGGCTGGAGTGCAGTGGTGTGATCTCGGCTCACTGCAAGCCCCACCTCCCGGATTCATGCCATTCTCCTGCCTCAGCCTCCTGAATAGCTGGGAGCACAGGCACCCACCACTATGCCGGCTAATTTTTTTTTTTTTTTTTTTTGTATTTTTTAGTAGAGACGGGGTTTCCCTGTGTTAGCCAGGATGGTCTCGATCTCCTGATCTCGTGATCCTCCCATCTCAGCCTCCCAAAGTGCTGGCATTACAGGCATGAGCCACTGCACCCAGGCTGTTATATGTTGTAATCTTAGGTTGCAATTTATATAATAAAAAACCACATGTCAAATCTTTATTAAGTGTCTTTTGTCTTGAAAAATAAGTTACCAAGTTTTATCCTAGAGATTCTTGGAGTCTCTCAAGCCTGTTCCCCTGGGCCTGTGTGTTTTTTAGTTAAAAAATTTTCCTCATTTTTTTTTCTTATTTTTATGTATGTATGTATGTATGTATGTATGTATGTATGTATGTATGTATTTATTTTTGAGTTGCTTTTTCACTCTTGTTGCCCAACCTAGAGTGCTATGGTGCAATCCTGGCTTACTGCAAACTCCACTTTCCAGCTTCAAGCAATTCTTCTTCCTCAGCCTGCTAAATAGCTGGGATTACAGGCAGACTGCCACCACACCTGGCCAATTTTTGTATTTTTGTTAGAGACCAGTTTCACCATGTTGACCTGGCTGATTTTGAATTTCTGACCTCATGTGATTCTCTCACCTCAGTCTCCCAAAGTGCTGGGATTACAGGCATGAACCACTGCTCCTGGCCATTCTTCATGTTTCTTATTAAGGTCTTGTAGTCAGATGTTATTTCCATTGTCCATCAATGATACTGACATCTTCCTTCTCTTGTGACAGTCATTTACATTTGGTTTTAGCTGTCCAAAAGTATCAAAGAGCACCACCTTTCTTTTCAATACTGTCATGAAATATAGAAGTTAGTCTTTAGTAAGGTCACAAAAAGCCAGGAGCATTGACAAAGATGCCACAATTTTACTTATTTTTGGATGGGTAAGGCAGAAGTTAGGAGTTTATATTTATACTCATAATAGGATGAAGAATAGCAAAGGTTTAACTGGTTCTTAGACTTTTCACAATGACATTTTGGTCAGTATATTTCTGTTAAGTTTATATGTCTATAAAGGAATTAGAACCTGTGGTGTTTTATTGTCACCTAGTTAACGTGTTTTGTATAATTATACATTTGTAAAATGTATTAATCTGTGTCTCATGATGGGAGAGTTATGTTGTTCTTTTTTTTTTTCTTTCAGCTGACTCTTTTCATTTTCCTGCAGAGATATTGCTGGAGAATGACATACAAGATTCATTTCAAAAAGTGAATCTGAGAAAATATAGAAGCTGTGACCTTAATAGTTTACATTAAAAAAAAAAAAGACTACCAAAGTGTGGATGATTGCAAGGGGCAGAAAAGCAGTTATAATGGCCTTCATCAATGTTTGTCAACTACCTATAGCAAAACCTGTCAATGAAATAAATGTGGCAAAGCTTTTGAGTTGTGCTCAGTCTTTACTGAACATAAGAAAATTTTCAGCATAGAGAAATGCTACAAATGTGAAGAATGTGGCAAAGACTGTAGGTTGTTCTCAGATATTACTATACAGAAGTGAATTCATACTGCAGAGAGATGCTACAGACATAAACAATTTGGCAAAGCCTGAAAATATCTCAAATGTTACTGAATATAAGAGAGCTCATGCTGGGATATCTAACAAATGCAATGAATGTGGCAAAACATTTACCTGCTCCTCAACCTTTATTAAACAAAGAGAAATCACACTGGAGACAAACCCTACATATGCGAAGAATGTGGCAAAGCCTTTAAGTGCTTCTCTGACCTTACTAATCAAAAGAGAAATTATACTGGAGGGAAATCTTACAAATGTGAGGAATGTAGCCTATAGGTTGTTCTCAGAACTTGCTAAATATAAGATAATTCACACCGGGGAGAAACTCTACAAACGTGAAGAATGTGATGAAGACTATAGTTGCTTCTCAGACCTTACTAAACATGATAATTCATAGTGGAGAGAAACCTTACAAATGTATTGAATATAAAAAAAGCTTGTATGTGGTTCTCAGCTCTTAGTAAACACAAGTGTACATCTGTGAAGAACATAACCATACATCTGTGAAGAATGTGGAACTGCCTTTACCTGCTTCTTCACTCTTATTAACCACAAGAGAATTAATATGGAAAGGAGGCCTTATGAATGTGAAGAATGTGGCAAAACCTTTAAGTGCTTCTCAGACATTACTAATCATTAGATAATTCACACTGGAGAAAAACCCTACAAATGTGAAAAATGTGGCACAGCATTGAGTTTTTCTCACACCTCATTAGAGAAAAGAGAATTCATACTAGAGAGTAGATTTACAATTGTTAAAAATGTGGAAAGTCTTTAACAAGTTCTCATATTGTGTTCAACATCACAGTCTTCATACCGAACAAATGCAGTATAAAGGTAATGACTGTTAATTCCATGGCAGAAGGCCCAAACCAGAGAATTGGCCAGACAGTTCTGTTGCACCTAAGCAGCATGTGCACTTTTCCAAGCACATCTCATTCCCTTCCTGACTCCAATTATTTCAACAGCAGCTTCTCATTTGCACCAGCCCATTTTTGAGCCCCAACAAACTATGATTTTGAAATTCCTCTGAAGACTGCATGAGCTAACCACTAAAGGTGACAGTGCTCTAGCCTACTCAATTTCACCTGAGGGCAGAAACAAGGCAGGAGAGTCTTGTCACCTGGATTCAGTGCTCAGGATACTTTATAATCTTCTTTGGATGCATGGCCAAGTCAGAAGGGTAACATCATCTGGGGACAGACTCAAGTAATGTGGCACCATGTCCATGGTAGAAAAGGTTGAAGAAAAACAGGAGAATCACATCACCTAGGTGTTGGGCTTAGCAATATGAAATAATCCCCTCTTTTGGCCAACTCCAGAATAAAGAAGTGAGTTGCATTACCTAGGTTTTGCCCTCAGTGGTATGTCACAATTCCCTTAGTTGGCAGTATCTGGCTGGAGAGGAGAGTCACATTTTCTAGATGCTACTTCCAGAGATGTCACAATGTTCCTTGGGGGGCAAAACACAGACAAAATAGAAAAATCACCTAGCTAATAGGCTCAGAGATGTGTTATAATATCCCTCATTGGCAGGACCCAGGAAGAAGAGTCGCATTCTTATAATTCTGACCCAATAATATGTAAAAATGCACACATGGGTAACAATTTAAGCAAAAGTTTTAACACCTTGATAGTTGGCCCAGTGATATGACACAATCTCTTCATTTTAGAGGCTGACAATTCTAACTGTGAACTTAGTATGTATACGAGTCACAATGTCACATGCATGCTGGGCCATTGTATGAAACCCTCTACAGCATCTGAGGGCTTTATACATCATGGATGAGAGTTGCAAACTACACTGTGACTCACAGGCTCATATGTACTCACAATGTTATATATTGCCTTAAACTGAGATATGATAGTCAATTTCTCTCATTTAGGCTGAGTTCCAGAGTGAGACTTTTTGTTTTGTTTTTTTTAAGAGGGAGTCTCACTCTGTCGCTCAGGCGGGAGAACAGTGGCACAGTGGCGCAATCTCCACTCACTACAACCTCCACTTTCCAGGTTCAAGCGACTCCCCTGCCTCAGCCTCCCAAGTAGCTGGAATTACAGGTGCCTGCCAAAATGCTCGACTAACTTTTTGTATTTTTAGTAGAGCGAGGTTTTCACCATATTAGCCAGGATCATCTCATTATTTTGACCTCATGATCTGCCCACTTTGGCCTCCCAAAGTGCTGGGATTACAGGAGTGAGCCACCCTATGCCTGTAACCTCAGGATACATGATAATGTTCAAAAATCAGTCACTATCACACCTGTGGCCAGATCCACATATAAGTGTCAAAATTCCATCTTTGTTCTGTTTTCCCTAGTAAAACTCAGTACTTCAACAATGAGCTTTGTAAATGTGGGATTCCTGTAACTTTTACTCTTAACTGGGTGTGTCATTGAGGAAGACAGTTATAATTTTTTGTGGGGCCTTGTTATGAAACTCTCTGTACCACCCAAGCAGTTTGTAGAATAAGAATTGGCGTTGTAAATTTCTGTGAGCCTTCTACAAAAATGCAATCCAGGATTTTACCTATTCCATTAGCCTAGTGACAAGGGGCAAAATACCTTCTATTAGCTGAATCTCAATATAAGTTTGACCATCATGCATGTGAACTGAAGCAAGGTATATGGCATAATCCCATTTGTGAGCAAAAACTTAGAACAAAGAATAAAATAGCTTAGGTGATGTGGCAAGCAACATGTCACAATGCCCTCACTCAGTAAAACCTAAGAAGGAGAGTCACATTAACTGGGTGCTGGACTGATTAATATAACACAGTTCCACATGTGAAAAACTTAGCCAAGGGATGAGAGCCAAACACCTACAGAATGGGCTGAAGCTATGTCAAAATACTCTCTGTGGCTCTGGCACAGGCCAACCAGTAGCATCGTCAGGATGCTGCTCCCACCAGTATGTAAAAATTCCCTCTTTATACAGGACTCTGGCAGAACAGTAACATCATCTGGGTGCAGTAGGTCAAAATTTTCGTTTGTGGGCATAATTCAGAAAAAAGAGTAGAGTCACATAAACTAAGCTAGGCTCAGCAGACCTAAGCTGCTCAGGCAGACAAGGAGAGTCATATCAGCTAGGTGCTTCCCTAGGAATATGTCACAATATAACATGTGGGCAGAAATCAGGCAAAAGAGCCACATCACTTGGTTGCTGGGTCATGAGATATGTCACAAGGCTCTTTTAGAACAGCACCCAGGCAAATACAGTTACATCACCCTGGTGCAGGTTCCGTGCTTAAGCCTACAATACGTGTAGGGCTTAAGGAGGGAGTCACTTCACCTAGGTGATAGGCCCTGAGACCTATCACAATGTCCATTATGAAGCATAGCCCTGGCAAGAGTACCCTTACCTGTGTTCCTGGCCTAGAAATATGTCACTCTCCCGGTTGGCAGGGAAAAAACAGGAAAGCCGCATAACCTAAGTGATAGGCCCAGAGATATGTCATAATGTCCTCCATTGGTCGCGGCTATGGGAAAAAATACCCTCACCTGTGTGCCTGGCCTTACATTATGTCACTATCCTCCCTTTGTACAGAATCCATTCCAGAGAAGAGAGTTACATCTCCTATGAGGTGGACACAAAAATATGTCACAACAATTTTTTGCTCATGGTGCAGGCAAGAATGTAAGATCACTTGGGTGTTAGATCCAGTAATATATCAGAATCCTTACTGAGAGAAGAGCCCAGGCGGGAGTGTCACATCGCCTCAAGGTTCATCTAGGTATATATCACATTCCCACATATGGACTGGAACAAGTCTGAAGAGTCAAATTACAAAGGTGCTTCACAAAGATTTATATGACAGTCACACTGTCAGAAATTTCACACATGAAATTTGCAACACTATACATGTCCTCTTTTCATGTCTGACTGTTGGCTTCATCCATGTAATATTATGACAGTCTTGACTGTCATTTGGGTTTGTATAAAAGACTCACAATTTCATCTCTGTGCTGAGCCCTGATTTGACTCTGTCTTTATAACCAGAAGACTTTGTAAAATAAGTGTCAGTGTTGTAATCTTTCATGACCTTCGAACCAGGAGGTAATCCATGACATCTCACACTTTCATAAACCTAGTTATAAGAGTCAAAATAGCCTCTATTGGCTTTATTCCAATATGAGACTCATTATCATTCCTGTGAGCCATGCCTAGGTATATGTCACAATGTCCTCTGTTGTTATGAAGAAGGCAGAACAGCCACATTACCTAAATGCTGGGACAGGAATATTTCTATATTCCCTTTGTAGACACATAGCTTGTGTGCTAATTCCAGCTCTGTGGCACAATGTCCTTTGTGGGCAGTGTCCAGGCAGAGGAGGAGAGTCATATCACCTAAATGATGGACACAAAAATATGTCACAATGTTCTTGTTGATAATGCCCAGGCAAGAAAGTCATACCATTTGGATGCAGTTTTTAGAAATGGTACAATTACTAAAATAAGCAGGGTACAAGCAGGTTTGGAGGGTCACGTAACCTAGACAATTGGTCCAGATGTACGTTACAATCCTTCCTGAGGACATTGTTAAGATGACAGAGTCAAATCACAAAGGTGCTTGGCATAGGCGTTTGTCAAAATCTCATTTGTGGGCTATACCTAGACAAAATTATTAAATCATTCAGGAGCTGTGCAAAGGTAAATGTCACAATTACATTTATGGAAAAATTTCAGAATAAGGCTCACCATCCTGCACATACCCTGGCTTCAGGCATATGAATTGTTATTTGGCTTCTGCTGTGGTCTCACATATGACACAATAACACCTGTGTCCAGAGAGAACAAATGAAAGGTTACATCACCATAGGGTTTGTGGGTCCAGAGAAACAATACAATCCTCCTAGTGTGCAGGACCCTTGCAAAAGAGTCACATAATCTGGATGCTGGTTTCAGTTACATCAAAACTCCCAGTGTAAGCAGGACTTTGGCAAAAGAGGAGGTTCATTTCACCTAGG
Organism: Pan paniscus; assembly: GCF_029289425.2. Lineage (NCBI taxonomy): Eukaryota > Metazoa > Chordata > Mammalia > Primates > Hominidae > Pan > Pan paniscus. The sequence goes on along the minus strand of NC_073273.2, from coordinate 25,670,920 downwards.
CAATTGGCCTAGGTATATGTCACAATGACCCCTTTATGCAGTAGCAAGGCTGGAGAGTGACCTCATGTTGTTACTAAGCCCAGCAACATATCACCATCTCCCTGTGGTGAGGGCACAGCCAAAAGCAAAAAACAAAACAAAACAAAAATCACCTAGATGCTAATCCGTGTGATACGCTACAATGCTTCCTGTGGACAAAACTCAAAATAGAGAATCACATCACCCAGGTGAAGTGCACAGTTACATGTCAAAGTGCACTGTAAGTGCAGGGCCAAAGAACTAGAAGGGAGTCACTTCACTTATGTGAAGGACCTACATATAAGACACAATTCTCTTTGTAGGCAGGTTTCAGGATGATAATTCACACCACCTTGGTAATGGTCCCAGTGATATATGAAAGTGTCCTTTGTTGGCAGAGCCAAGGAAGTTGCTATATATTGCTTAGGTGCTTGTTCCTCATATGGCACAATTTCATCTGTTGTCTGGGCCTAGAAAAGACGGTCAAATTATTCATGTCCTGGGCAAAGTTACCTGACTCAAACACACTCTCAGAAAGTTCAAAAATAAGTTTCACATTCCACACGAGTTGTGTGGTTTTGTGTATGTGAGTCAACTCTTTCTATGAGTTGGGTTGAAGTATAGGAGTCAGTCTCAACAACTGGCAAGATACATGTATAAAAACCTCAATCTGACTGTAAGATTTTGTTCCCACAGGGAAGTCACAGCACCACAGCTGTGCTGAATTATGGTTCAAACGTTACCAAACCACCTCTGAATCTGATCCATGTATGAAAGTAATTATTTCAATCTTTGACTGCTTTATATATGTTAGATTTAATAACTCATTCCCAGGCCATGTTCATGTGTGAGAATGACAATCGTTTCAGCTGGGTGTGCATACAGGAGTCTCATTCTCACCTCACTGCTGGTGTCTGTTATGACACTCTTTTTATCATCAATGCTTTTTATGATACACCTGAGTGTTATAATCATTAGTGAACTTTATACAAGTGAAAAACACAGGACTTTACCCATGACAGTGAGAGTGAGTGACTATGGCAGTAAAAATAAAACTGCTGGCTGAGTCCAGGTATGAGAGTTATTATTGTGCATGTTTGCTTAAACCAGAAATATGTCACAAGTTCACCTGTGAGCAGGGGCAAGGCAAGAGAAGCACATCATCTGGGAGCTGAGCCAGTGATACAGTATAATCTAATTTTGAGGCTGGTTCTAGTCAGAAGAATCACAACACCTGGGTGCAGCTTCAAATAGTATGTTACCAAGCCCACTATAGAAAGGGAAGAAGAAAGAGAGAAGAGCCACTCAGCCTATTTACTGGGCTCTGCAATATGTAATAAACCTCTCTTTTGGCTAAGTCTAGAATAAGAAGGAGAGTCACATCACCTAGATTTTTCAATAATCAATATGTCACAATTTCCTTAGTTATCAGGACCCAGGCAGGAGAAGAGAGTCACATTACCTAGGAGTTAAGTCAAACAATATTTCACAATGTCCTTTGAGGGCACAGAACAGGCAGCAGAGATAAATCTTCTAGCTTACAGGGCCAGAAATAAGTGATAATATCCCCTGTTGTTAGGGTCCAGGCAGAAGAGTCACATTATTATTACTGTAACCCAACGATATGTCACAATGTACCCATGGGAAGGAATTTAAGTCAAAAATTCTCAACACCTGGGTATTAGGCCTAGGAATATGACAAATTTCCTTGTCTTTGATGGTGACACCATTAACTGTGAGCTTGGTTTGTATATGAGAGTCTCACAATCTCCCATGATTCCTGGGCCATTGTATGACCCTATACAACATTTAAAGGCTTTATACAGCATGCATGAGTGTTGCAGACCACTCTGAGACCTACATGCTTGTATGCATTCACAATCTTGGCTATTGCCCTAAACACAGGCATAATAGTCAACATCTCTTCTGTAGGCTCTTTTTGGGAATAGTACTCATTATTATTCCTGTGAGCTGAATTCAGAAGTGAGTCACAATCTCATCTGTGGCCAGATCCACATATGAATGTCACAATTACAGGTTTATATTTTATTCACTTTTTAGACTCAGGACTTGAATAATGTGCTTAGGTCATGTGGGAAGGGAAGAATATTTGCTTTCATCTGGGAGTGTAATTGAGAGTCCCAATCAAAACTTTTTGCTGCTGCCTGTCATGAAAGCCTCTGTACAACCCAAGGAGTTTATATATTATGAATTAGTATTGTAAAGTTTTGTAAGCATGGTACAAATATGCAACTCAGGACATTATCTATTCCACTAAGCCTAGTGATGAAAGGCAACATATCTCCTATTTGCTGAATTTCAGTACAGGTTTGACAATTATGCCTGTGAACTAATTAAGGTATATGTCATATTTCCATCTGTGGGCAAAAAAATAGGTAGAAGGGTAACATCACTTAGGAGTTGTGTTAAGCATCATGTCAGAATACCCACTCTAGGCAGATTATAGGAATTAGAGTCACATTAAATGGGTGTTAGATTCAGCAACGTGAACCATCCAACATGTGAAAAACACACAAACAAAACAAGCAAACAAACAAACAAACAAACAAAACAGCCAAGGGATGAGAGTCAAAACACCTACATAATGGGCATAGAATATGTCAAAATACCTTCTGTGGCTCTGGCACAGGCATGACAGTCACATTATCCAGGTGCTGAGCCCAGCAATATGCCATAATTCTCTCTATATGCTGGAACCAGGCAAAAGAGTATCATTATCTCAGTGCTGGGCTCTGCAATAAGTCAAAATTTGTGTTTGTGGGCACGGTTTGAGAAAAAAATGAGAGTCAAATAACCTGAGTGCTAGGCTCAGATATATGTCACAATTCCCCCAGTGCAAAGACCAGGCAGAAGAAAAGAGCCATTTCATGTATGCCATGGGCTCAGAGATGTATCCCAATGTCCCCAGTAGGCAGGGACAGCCTAAAGTAATAGATCACCATGCCCAACGTAGATGGGTTAAAGGAAAAAAAAAAAAAGAGAATTACATCACCTGGTTGCTGCACTTAGCAATATTTAATAATTCTTTCTCGGCAGAGTTCAGGACAAAGAAGAGAAGCATGTCACCTAAGTTTTGCACTCAATCGTGTGTTACAATGAAGATATGTGAAAATAGCCCCTGTTTCCAGGGCCCAGGCAGAAGACACATATTATCATGATTTTGACCCATAATGCTCTTATAGAAAGGAATTTAAACAAAAAAGACTGAACACTGGGGTACTAGATCAAGAGATATGACACAATAGCTTCATCTTTAAGAGTGACATCATTGTTAGTTGTGAATATAAGTGTCACAGTCTCACGTGTGTGCTGCCCATTGTGTGACACTCTCTACTACATCTGAGAATTTTCTACAACACGCATGAGGGTTTCAAAACTCTGAGTTCTTCATGCTTATATGGACTCATGATCTCACAGATTGCCCTAAACCCAGGTATGACAGTCAACATCTCTCCTATAGGCTGACTTCAGGGATGAGACCATCATTGTGCCATGAGCTTGGTCCAGAATGGGTCACCATCCCACCTGTGGCCAGATTCACTTCTGAAAGGCACAATTCCAACTTTGTGCTTTATTCAGTTGTTAGACTCAGGACCTCAACAGGGGGCTTGTTGGGGTCACAATCTTAACTTTTGGCTGCATCCTGTTATAAATATCTCTGTGCCACCCAAGAAGTTTGTATTATGTGAATAACTGTTGTCAACTTACGTGAACTTTGTACACATTTGCAATGAAGAACCTTACCTATTGACATAATCCTAGTGGTGAGAGGCAAAATATCTTCTATTGGCTGATTCCCAATATAAGCTTGATCATTATGTTTTGAACTGAAGCAAGGTGTATGTCACAGTCCCATTTGTGGGCAAAAAACTAGGCAGAGGGTTAACATCACTTAGATGCTCTGCCAAGCAATATACCACAATGTCTTCTCTAGGCAGAGCCTAAAAATTAGGCTCAAATTAACTGACAGCTTGAGCCAGAAATTTGATACAACCACATGTGGAAGAATCCCAGCAATGTGATGAGAGCCAAAGCACTTACAGAATGGGACAAAGATATGTCAAAATACCTTCTGTGGCTCTGGTACAGAAAGGAGAGTCACATCATTAGCAGGTAGGCCAAGCAATATGCCATAATTTTCTCTTTATACATGTCCTAGGCAGAAGAGTAACATCATCCAGGTGCTGGGCCCTGAAATATGTCAAAAGTTCTGTTTGTGGGCCTTGTTCAGCAAGACGATGTGAGTCATATTACCTAAGTGCTAGGCTCACCAATGTGTCACAATATTCCCGTTGTAAAGGCCCAGAAAGAATAAGTCATATCACTTAAGTTGTGGTCTCCGAGATATGGCCTAATGCAACCAGTAGGCATGGCTCAGGCAGAAAAAGACAGTCATATAACCTAGATGCTTCTTTAGGAATATGTCACAATTTAATATGTTGGAACAACCAGATAGAAAAGCCAAATCATTTGGTCCTGTGTCCTGAGATATTCTTAAGTCACCGTTAGAGAAGGACCCAGACAAGAGACTTACATCACCTAGATGCAGGTTTCACCCTTATGTCACAATGATCTATGTGGCAGAACCAAGCAGGAAGTCACATCGGCTAGGCCAGAGATATGTTGCAAAGCCCTCCTTAAAGCATGACCCTGATAAGGGTGCCATCGCCTTTGTGCCTGGCCTAGCAATATGTAGGTCCCAAGAGGAAGAGCCATATCACCTACATGATAGGTTCCATGATATGTCAAAATGCCCTTTTTTGAGCATGGCACTTGCAAAAGAATATTGTGTGCCTGGCCTAGAAATATGTCTCTGTTCTGCCCTGTGTGCAGGACCCATTCCAGAGAGGAGAGTTATGTCTTCTGATTGATGGACACAGTGATATGTCACAAGGATGTCTGTGGGCATGGTGCAGGCAAGAATGTAACCTCACCTAAGTGCTGGATCTAGTGATGTCACTATTCTTACTAAGCAAGATACAGGCAGAAAAGTCACATCATTTCAATGTTGACCCAGGTAGATATCAAAATCCCATTTGTAGGCTAGATCCAGTCTGAAGAGTGAAATCACACAGGTGCTTGCCTTAGGTTTATATCACAAAGTGCTGGAATAATAGGCATTAGTCACCATGTCTGGCCTTTGAGTGCACCTCTGTGTGAGATTTAGTACCCTAATTGTACCTGTTCTTTTGAGAGAATAAAAATGGGGTCAGCTGGGTGTGCATCCAAGAGTCACAACTGCACCTGGTTGTTGTTCCCTGTTATAACACTCTTTGTATCACTCTGACTTTATATGGTATACCTGAGTGTCATAATCCTCTATGAAATTCATACAATTAAATGACCCATTACTTTACTTATTGCCATAAGACTGACTATGAGAGCCAAAATATCTCCCCCTTCTGGGCCGAAGTATGATTGTTATATTAGTGCATGTGAGTTGAACCCAGCTATATGTCACAATTTCACCTGTAGGCAGAAACAAGGCAGGAGGGTCTCACCCCCTGGGTTCTGAGCTCAGGATACATTATTATCTTCTTTGCAGCCAGGACCAAGTTAGAAGTGTCACATCACCTGTGTACAGCCTCAAGTAATATGGCACCATGTTCCCTGTAGACATAGTTTGAAGAAAAAGGGGAGAGTCACACCACCTTGGTGCTGGGCTCAGCGATATGTAGTAATCCCCTTTTTTGGAGGAATCCATAATAAAAGGGAGAGTTGCATTAACTAGGTTTTGCACTCACCAGTATGTCACAATTAGTTTACGGGCAGGACCTAGGCAGGAGAGGAGAGTCACATTTCCTAGACGCTATGCCCACCAACATCACAATGCTACTTTTGGGCAAATCACAGGCAAAATAGACAAATGACCTAGCTGATAGGCTTATAGATATGTGGTCATATCCCTTGTTGGCAGGGCCAAGGCATGAATCACATTATTATGATTCTGACCCAACAATATGTCACAATGCACACATAGGGAATGATTTAAGTAAAAGTTTAACACCTGGGTACTAGGCCAAGTGATATGCCACAATCTCCTCATCTTTGAGGGTGACACCTTTAACTGTTAGCTTGGCATGCATATGAGAGTCATAATGTCACATGTGTTCTGGGGCATTGTATGACACCCTTTCAACATCCGAGAAATTTTTATGGCAAGCATGAGTGTTGCAAACTACTCTGAGGCCCACAAGCTCATATGGACTCACAATGTTAGATATTGCCTTGAAAGCATGTATGATAGTCAAAGTCTCATATTTAGGCTGAGTTAAGGAATAAGACCCATTTTTATGCCTGAGTGCTGGCTCCATACATGAGTCACAATCAGACCTGTGACCAGATCCACACATGAGAGTCAAAATTCCACCTTTGTACTGTTTTCTTTTGTTAGATTCAGTACATCAACAGTGGGCTTTGTAAATGTGCAATGTAACAACATTTATTTTCACCTGAGTGTGTTTTTGGGAGTCATAATCTTAAATTTCTGCTGGGCCGCGTTATGAAACACAGTGTACCACCTAAAAAGTTTATACAATATGAGGTAGTGTTTTAAACTTCTGTGAGATTTGTACAAGAATGTAACCCAGGATTTTTCCTATTGCTCTAAGCCTAGCGATGAGAGGTGAAATATCTTCCATTGACTGAATCCCAATGTAAGTCTGGCCATCATGCCTGTGAACTGAATCCCGGTATATGTCATAATCCCATTTGTATACAAAAAATTAGAAAAAATAATAACATCACTTAAGTGATGTGGCAACTAACAAGTCACAATGCTGTCTCTATGCAGAACCTAGATACACAGGTCACTTTAACTGGGTGCTGGACCCAGCAATATCACACAATTCCACATGTGGAATATCTTAGCAAAGGTATGAGAGCCAAAAGACCTACTTTTGATATGTGAAATTATGCAAAAATACTTTCTGTGACTCTGGCACAGGCAGAACAGTAGCATAATCAGGTTGCTGGGCCTACCAGTATAATTCCCTTTCCATTCAAGTCTCTGGCAGAAGAGTAACATCATCTGGGTGCAACAGGTCAAAATTTCCCCTGTGACTATGGTTTACAAAAAAGACTACTGTGATATTACCTAAATGCTGGGCTCAGCAATATTGTCCAATCCCCTTTTAAAGGCACAGGCAGGAAAAGAGAGTCATGTCACTTAGGTCATGGGCACAGAGATATGTCCCTATCTCCTCAGTAGGCAAGCCTCAGGCAGATGAGGAGAGTCATATCACCTAGATGCTTCCCTAGGAATATTTCACCATGTAATATGTGGGCAGAAATCAAGCAGAAGAGCCAAATCACTCAAGTTCTGGGTCCTCAGATAAGTCACAAGGCTCTTTTAGAATAGCACCCAACCAAAACAGTAACATCACCTTGGTACAGGCTCTCTGCTTATGCCACAATGCTCCATCTGAGTAGGGCCCATGGAAGGAGTCGCTTCACCAAGGTGAAAGGCCTAGAGGTATGTCACAATGTCCACTATGGAGCATTGCCCTGGCAAAAAAGTACCATCACTTCTGTTCCTAGCCTAAAAATATGTCACTCTACAGGTTGACAAGGCCCAAGCAGAATCTGAGAGCCATATTACATACGTGATAGGACCAGAGATATGTCACAATGCCCTCCTTTGGGCATGGCTCTGGCCTACAACTACCCTCACCTGTGTGCCTGGCCTAGAAATATGCCATTGTTATTCATTTGCATATGGTTCATTCAAGAGAAGAAAGTTACATCACCTATGAGGAGGACACAGAAATATGTCACAATAACTTTGGTGGGCATGGCACAGGCAAGAATGTAACATCACCTGGTTGCTAGATTTAGTGATATGTCACAATACATACTGAGAGAAGGGCCCAGGCATATGAGTCACATCACCTTGAGGTTGGCCTAGCTAGATATCAAAATCCCATATATGGGCTGGAAAAAAACTGGGGAGTCAAATTACACAGGTGTTTGGCAAAGATTTATACCAGAATCACAACGTCAGAAAATTTGAAAGATGAGATTTACAATACCACACATGTGCTGTTTTTATTTATGACAGTTTGTTTCATCCATGTGAGATGAGGAGAGTCCTGTCAGCAGGGTTTGCATACAAGACTCACAATTTTACCCATGTGCTGAGCCCTTTGTAAAATAGGTGTGAGTGTCATAATCTTCTTTGATCTTTTCACTAGAAGCAGATCCTGAACATCACACATCCCTAAACCTAGTTATAAGAGTCAAAATATCCTCTATTGGCTGAGTCCACATATGAGCCTCATTATCATGCCTGTAAGCCATACCTAGGTGTATGTTACAATTCCTTCTGTGGTTATGAAACAGGCAGAGAAGCCACATCACCTAAATGATGGCCAGAAATATTCCAGTATTCTCTGTTGGCAGGGTCCTGTCAGAAAAGCAAAAGCAAAAAAAAAAAAAAAATCACCTTGTTGACCCAAGTGATATGCTGCAATGCTTCCTGTTGACAGAATCCAAAAACTAGAATCACATCTCCTGGGTAAAGTGCCCAGTTATGTGTCACAATGCAATGTAAGTGCAGGGCCTAGGCAGTAGAAGGGAGTCACATAACTTACGTGATGGAACTAAATATAAGACACAATTCTTTTTGTAGGCCAGTCTCAGGCACATTATTCACATCACCTGGGCAATAATCCCAGTGATATGTAAAAGTGTCCTTTATAGGCAGAGCCAAGGAAGGTGTTATATATTGATTAGATGCTTGTCCCACATATGGCACAATTTCATCTGTGGTCTGAGAATAGAAAAGACAGTCAAATAATTCATATGCTAGGCAAAGGTACCTGTCTTAATTACACTCTCAACAATATTTGGAAATAAGTTTCACTTCACACACAAGTCCTGGTTTTGTATATGTGAGTCAAAACTTTCTGTGAGTTGAGTCAAAGTATTGGAGTCACAATCTCAACAATGGGCAAGACTTACATATAAGAGCTCCAATCCCACTTGAAGATTGTGTTTCAGTAGGGGAGTTACAACAAAACAGGTGTGCTAAATCATGGTTTAAATATTACCAAAGCTCTTGTGAATCTGATCCATGTAAGAGAGTAATTATTTCAACCTTCAACTGTTTTTTTTTTTTTTTATGTGAGATATACTACCTCATTCAAGTTTGAGAATGGGAATCGTGTCATCTAGGTGTACGTACAAGAGTCACATTCTCACCTGGTTCCTGGTCTCTATTATGACACTCTATGTACCATTAAGAGTTTATGTGATAGATCTGAGGACTATAATCCTTCGGGAACCTTATACAAGTGAAAAACCCAGAACTTTACCCATGGCCATGAGACTGGCTATGATAGTCAAAATATCTCTACTGGCTGGGTACAGTTATGACACTTATTGTACATGTGTGTTTAACCCAGGTATATGTCCCAATTTCACCTGTGAGCAGGGACAAAGCAGGAGAATCACATCACCTCAGTGCTGAGCCAGTGATATGGTTTAATCTCATTTGGAGGCTGGTGTTAGTCAGAAGGGTCACATCAACTGGGTACAGCCTCAAATAATATATCACCAAACCCATGATAAACAGGGAAGAAGAAAAAAAGGAGAGTCACTCTACCAAAGTGCTGTGCTTTTCAATATGTAATAATCCCCTCTCTTGGCAGAGTTTAGAATATGAAGAAGAGTCACATCATTTAGCTTTTGCAATCAGTAGTATGTCACAATTTATTTTGTCAGCAGGACCTAGGCAGGATAGGAGAGGCACATGACCTAGATGTTAAGTCAAATGATGTTTCACGACATCCTCTGAGGGAAGAGGCAGGAGAGACAAATCACCTAGATTACAGGCCAAGAGATACGTAATAATATTTCCTCTTGGCGGGGTACAGGCAGAAAGGTCACATCATTATGATTCTAATCTGGCGATAAGTCATAGTGCATCCATATGTAGGCATTTATGCCAAAAACTCTCAAAACCTTGGTAGTGGGCCTACATCTGCTGGGTGAGGCATCCACTCCCACAGAATCCTCATGCCACCACCCCAACCTCTCACCCTCAATAATTATCTAACTTTTTATGCTATTACAATTAATTGTGACCACTACCCCATCGTACTCAAATATTCATTGAACTAACATCAACTTTCCTAATAATTCTAATAATAAAGCCCCTGAAATGTCAATAGTTGACTCTCATTTCAGGATATTCCTTAATAGCAATAGCCACAGTATAACCAAAAACAACCATCATATCACCTAAATAAATAAAAAAGACTATTGACCCCATGAAAAACCCACAAAAAATCAACACAATACCACAACCCACAGCATCACTAATAATTATCCCTGGGCCTCCATAAATAGGAGAAAGTTTTGAAGAAAAACCTACAAAACCTATAACCAAGGGAATACTTCTTAAAAATAAAGCATATTGCATTATTCTCACATGGACTATAACCATGAAAAATGATAGGAAAAACCGTCATCGTACTTCAACTGTAAGGACAATAATGACCAATACTCACAAGCCACATCTGCTAATAAAATTATTAACTACTCATCCATTGTTGTTTCCACACCATCTAACATTTCTACATGATGAAACTTCAGCCCACTTCTTGGTGTCAGCCTAATTCTCCAAATCCTCAAAAGATTATTTTTGGCCTTGCACTAGACTTCAGACACCTCAACTGCATTTTCTTCAGTCACTCATATCAGATGAGATGTAAAATACAGCTGAATGGTTCGCTATTTTCAGGACAATGGCCATTCAATATTTTTCATTTTCCTCTTACATGCTGGCCGAGACTTACACTATTAATCATTTCTATTCCTAGAAATCTGAAATGTTGGCATTATCCTCTTATTCACAACTATAGCATCAGCATTCATAATCTACATGCTCCCATGAGGAAAAATATTATTCTGAGGTGCTACAGTAATTATAAATCTACCATCAGCCATCCAATATATTGGAATAGACCTTGTACAATGAATCTGAGACAGATTCTCAGTTCACAAAGCCACCCTCACACAACTTTTTGTCTTTCATCTTACTTTTCATCAATACTGTTCTAGCAACCATTCACCTTTTATTCTTGCATAAAAGAGGATCTAACAAACTTTTAGGGGTTTCATCACACACAGACAAAATCACATTCTACCCCTACTAAAAAACCAAAGATATCCAGTTTTAATTTTTCTTCTCCTTCTAATAACTCTAGTACTATTTCCACCTGACCTCCTGAGCAATTCAGATAATTAAGAGTTTAGCCAACCCCCTCAATACCTCACCCCACATTAAGCAATAGTTGTACTTTTTGTTTGCACACTCAATCTTACTATCTATCTCTAACAAACTAGGAAGTGTATCTGCCCTCATATTGTCCATTCCCATTCTGGCAGTTATTCCTGTACCTCACAATTCTAAATAACAAAGAATAATATGCCAGCCATTAAATCAATTCATATTCTGAATCCTAGTGGCTGACCTGTTTACACTCACATGAATTGGAGGGCAGTCTGTCAAATACCCGTTTTTTGTCATCAGACAGACAGCATCTATCATGTACTTCTCTATCATCCTCACCGTTACACTGCTTACTACCCTAATTGAAAATAAATTACTTAAATGAAAATTTTCTTGTAGTGTAATTCAATACTCTGGTCTTTTAAACAAGAAATGGAGAATCCCCTCCCCAAGATAACTCGGGGAAAAAGCATTCCTGCTTCACCATCAACATCCAAAGCTGAAATTCTCATTAAACTACCCCTGATTTTTTTTACAGCACACACTTAAACTACGGTGTCAGTATTAATCAACTAGCTCTAATACATTAGTGCTTTTATGTATTTTGTGTATTACTCTTAGCCCCCATGAATAATATGTAGGACTATTATTGTTTATTCATACCTCCATACATGTGGATATATTACAAATCTAGTCCACATACAAATAAGCGTGTATTAACCTTCCCTTAATCAACTATGGTACATCTACTACTATTGACTGAACAATACAATTCTAATTCATATGAATATTGAATCATACTAGACATCCTTAATATTACATAGTGCATACATTCTTTCTTCAGACATAGCACATTTCTGTCAAGAAATCTCTTGTCAACATGGATATCCACTACCAAATTCTGGTTTCTTAATCTACCAACCTCTGTAAAATCATCATCCTGCTCAGGAGTACTACCCTTCTCATTCTGGATGCATAACACATGTGGGTGACTATTTTGAAAGGAAAACTGGCACCTGGTTCTTACATCAAGGACATAAAACTAAGATCACCCACATATGCCCCTGCAATAAGTCATCTTGGTGGACTAAGGGCTACACCCTATTAACCTCTAATGAGGGCACTGTCATGAATTTGGTATTTTCAACTTTGGAGGCTGCTGCTGTAACTTACCACCAAGGAAAGCCTGGTCCCCTCTGAATCAGTGTAGATGAACTCAGATTTAATTCCTGCCAAATTAATTCTAGAAGCTGAGCTTATATTGAATATTCTGGCCTCACATAGTAACCATAGCTGTTAATTTATTCATGCTTAAAAGACGTAACAATTAAACAATAGGCACATAGGCTCATGCAGGTTTGCTCACTTTCAAGAACTTTTTTCTGATTAAATTCACAAACTTCTCCTCCCCTTATCACTGACTTTACCATCAATGAAGGTAAATGTATCCTTCCCAAATTCCAAAAACAAGAGACTAAACGTCAACACAGTTAAAACTCAAAAACCATATTTTAACAATGAATACCCCAAGAGCTACCCCTCGGTTGATGAAATATTCCTAAAAATTCTTAAGACCCCCCAAATCAAGCCTCCATTTTATATAATGAATGCAATAATTAGATGCCCACCCTAAATTATGAGTAATCCTCTCAACCAAATCTCTGCCAATTGAAGTTTAGACTCAGAATATTCAGAACTATTAACAACTATTTATATTTACTTCTTTCCTTCTCATATTCTAATTTTAGACTTAATTATTTGCACAGTTAATATAGCTTAATCATTTCAAAGAAAGCCACTGAAAATGTCTAGACAGGTCTAGACAATCCCATGAACAAATAAATTTAAACCTGGCCTTTCTAGTAGATCTTAGTAAGGTTACACAAGCAAGCATCCCCGCTCTGGTGAAAATGCCTTATAGATCACCCGGATCAAAAGGAGTAAGTACCAAGCATGAACAAACGCAGCTCAAAACACTTTGCTCAACCACTGACCCTCGGGAAATAGCAGTGATAAATATTTAGTAATAAATGAATATTTCACTAAGCTATACTGATATCTAGGGTTGGTCAATTTCATGCCAGCCACCGCAGCCATATGATTAATCCAAGCTAATGAAACTCTGTGTAAAGAGTGTTTAAAGTCTGCCCTCAGTAAAGCTAAATTCCATCTAAGTGGCAAAATAAACTCCAGCTGAAATAAAATACACTATGAAGGTGGTTTTAATATCCTGAAGACACAATAGCCAAGACCCAAACTGGGATTAGATAACACACTACGCTCAGCCCCAAACTCTAATAGTTACATTAACAAAACTATTCACCAGAATACTACAAGCAACAGCTTAAAATTTAAAGGAGTTGGTGGTGCTTTATATCCCTCTAAAGGAGCCTGTTTTATAAACAATAAACCCCAATATACCTCAGCATCTCTTTCCCATAACCTATATACCCTCATCTTTAGCAAACCCTAAAAAGGTTCTTGCATAAACACAAGTATACACATACAAATGTTAGGTCAAGTTGTAGCTCATGAGGTGGCAAGAAATGGACTATATTTTCTATACCCAGAAAATCTCACAGTTACATTTATGACACCTAACAGCTCAAGGAGGATTTAGCAGTACACCAAGAGTAGATTGCTTTGTTGAATGAGGCCCTGAAGTATGCACATACCACCTGTCACCCTCCTCAAATATTATTATAGAAATTACTATTACTGAAAACTCTCTGTGCACATATGGAAGAGATACATCATAAAATAGTAAGCATACTGAAAAGTGTGCTTGGACAAACCAAAGTGTAGTTTAACCCAAAACATCTGGCTTACACCCGGAAGATTTCATCACAACTTGATGACTTTGAGCCAACTCTAGCCCCAAACCTCCCCAAAAATATTATCAAACAATCTTAATCACACCATTTACCTTAGAAAAAAAAAGTATAGGCAACATAAATTTTTACCCTGGCACAACAGTCGTAGTACCATAAGGAAAAGATGAAAAAACTGAGCAAAGCATTAAAAAGCAAAGACAAGCCCTTACACATTCTGAATAATGTGTAAACTAGAAATAACTTTACTCAGAGAACAATAGCCAAGTCCCCCAAAATCAGAAGAGCTACTCAAAAACGCTAAAAGAGCACATCCAACTATGTGGAAATAGAATGGGAAAATTCATGAGTAGCGGTGACAAGCCTGCTGAGCCTGGTGACAGCTGGTTGTCCAAGATAGAATCTTAGTTCAACTTTAAATTTACTCACAGTATTACTTAATCTCCCTGTAAGTTTAACTGTTACTCTAAATTGGGACAGCTCTTTAGACCTCAGGAAACAACCTTCGTACAAAGAGTACAAAATATTACCACCTTAATTGGTCCCAAAGCAGCCACCAATTAAGAAAGCATTCAAGCTAAACATCCAATTATCTTAAATTCTAATCACCATACTAAACTTTTAACATCACATTGGACTAAACTATTACTTAATATAAACAATAATGTTAATATAAGTAACATGAAAATATTTTTTTTTTGCATAAGCTTACATCAGACCAGAATAATTCACTGACAGCTAACAGCCAAATATTAGTAATTGATATAATGTGCACCCTATTATTTATACTGTTAATCCAACACAGGTATGCTTTGAGGAAAGATTGCAAAAGCTAAAAGGAACTCAGCAAATCTTACCCTGCCTGTTTAACAGAAGCATCACCTCTAGCATTACTAGTATTAGAGGCGCAGACTGACCAGTGAAAAATGTTCAATGACTAAGGTATCCTGAACGTACAAAAGTAGCACAATTACTTGTTCCCTAAATAGGAACTTGTATGAATGACCATAGGAGGGTTCAGCTGTCTCTCACTTTTAATCAGTGAAATTGATAATCTATCCATGAAGAGGCGGATATAAACAAATAAGATGAGAAGATCCTATAGAGCTTTAATTCATTAATGCAAATAAAACCTCAAAAGAGCCTGCAGGCCCTAGTGTACTATCCCTGCATTCAAAATTTGGGTTGAGGTGACCTCGGAGCCTAATTCAACCTTTGCACAACCTAAACTAAGACTACAGTAGTCTAAGCGAGTTGACACACATTGATCCAGTAATTTGATCAATGACATAAGTTGTCCTAGGGATAACAGCATAATCCTATTCTAGAGTCTATATCAACAGTAGAGTTTAAAACCTCCATGTTGGATAAGGACATCCTAATGGTGCAGACACTGTTAAGGATTCCTTTGTTCAAGGATTAAAGTCCTATGTGATCTGAGTTCAGACCAGTGTAACCCAGGTCAGTTTCTGTCTATTTAACGTTTCTCCTAATATGAAAGGACAAGAGAAATAGGACTCACTTCATAAAGCACCCTTGCCCAACAGATGACGTTATCTTAATCTAACATATCACCACACACACTACTCAAGAACAGGGTTTGTTAAAATGGCAGAGCCTGGCAGTTTCATAAAACTTTAAACTTTATAATCATAGGTTCAACTCCTCTTCTTAACAACATGCCCATAATTAACCTCCTCCTACTTTTTAGCACTCTAATTGCTATAGCATTCCTTACATTCATTGAAAAAAAATTCTTAGGCTATATATAACTGTGCAAAGGACCCAACACTGTAGGTCCCTATGGACTGCTTCAACCATTTGTTGATCCAATAAAACTTTTCACCAAAGAACCCTTACATCCCTCAACATCTACTATTACCCTTTACATTATTTCTCCAACTCTGGCCCTTTGTTTCACTCTCCTCTTGTGGACTCCCCTCCCTGTACCAGTTCCTCTATTTAATTTTAATGCAGGCCTCCTATTTATACTAGCTACATGAAGCCTAGTTTTCTATCTATTCTATGATCAGGATGAGCAGCTAATTCAAATTATGCACTAATCAGTGCATTAGCAGCTGTGGCCCAGACAATTTTATATGAGGTCACACTACCCATTATCCTGTTATTAGTTCTAATAATAAGTGTCTCATTTAGCTTATATGCACTCATCACAACACAAGAGTTGCTCTGACTGCTCCTACCATTATGACCCCTAGCCATAATATGATTTATCTCCACACTAGAAGAAACTTTCCGAGCCCCTTTTGACCTAACAGAAGGAGAATCAGAGTTACTCTCAAGCTTCAATGTCAAATATGCCGCAGGTTCATTTGTCCTCTTTCTTATAGCAGAATACATGAATATGATCATAAAAATGCACTAACTGCTGCTATTTTCCTAGGAGAAATATAATATACATTCATCAGCACTCTATATCACAAATTTTATTACCAAGACCCTGCTTTTAACCACCCTGTTTTTATAAATTGGAACAGAATACCCCTGATTTAACTAAGAACAACTCATACATTTTCTATAAAAAATTTTCTATCACTTATACCAGCATTCTGCATCTCATATATTGCAATGCCTTTCCTAATTTCCAGTATTAAACCCCAAACAAATAAGATATGTCTGACAAAAGAATTACTTTGATAGAGTAAACAATAGGCATTAAAATCCTCTTATTTCTAGAACTATAGGAATTGAGCCTACCCATGAGAATCCAAAATTCTCTGTGCTACCTATTACACCACAACCTAAAGTAAGGTCATCTAAATAGGCTATCAGGCCCACACTCTAAAAATGCTCATTATACCATTCCGATACTAATTAATCTATTAGTTCAACTTATTATCTTCATTAATATTTTCACAGAAACTCTTATCTCAATGCTAGGCTTACACTGATTTCTCATCTGAACAGGACTAGAAATAAATAAAATAGCTTTTACCTCAATATTAATTAAAAAAATAAATTTCTGCTCTACAGAATCAGCCAGAAAACATTTCTTTACACATAAAACCACATCGATAATTCTCATGATAGGTTTCATTTCCAATAACCTTTCCTCCAGTCAATGAACAACAATAAATGCTATTAATCAGGTTTATCCTTAAAAATAATAACTGCCCTAGTAATAAAACTAGGAATAGCCCCCTTACTTCTGAGTCCAAGGTGACCCAAAGAACTTCTCTAATATCTGGCATGCTTCTCCCCGCATGAAAAAACTAGCCCAAATATTGATTATGTTTCAAATTTTTCATCAATAAACATTAACATCCCCGTATCTATCAAGAATCTATCCGTTATAGTGGAAGCTAAGTACTTCCCAACTTATATGACACCATCTAACATGTGGGCAGAAACCAGGCAGAAGAGCTCTATCACCTGGGTACAGACTCAAGTGATGTGCCACCATGCCCAGTTTAGACAGGTATAAAGAAAATAAAAGAGAATCACACTACCTGGGTGCTGGGATCAGAAATATATAATGATTTCCTCCCTTGGCAGAGTCCAGGACAAAAGGTAGAGTCATGTCACATAGGTTTTCACTTAGTGATAGGTCACAATTTCTTCAGTTGGCAGGATGCAGGCAGGAGATGAGAGTCACATTACCTAGATGCCATATCTAGCAGTATGTCACAGTGTCCCCCATGAACATGGCACTGGCAGGGGAGAGATAAAACCTAGCCAATAGGCCCAGAGGTATGTAAAAGTATCCTCTGTTTGCAGATCCCAGGCAGAAGAGTCGCATTATCATGATTCTGACCTACTGATATATAACAATGCCTTACAAAAAGGAATTAAACCAAAAATGTTTCAACCCAGAGGTACTAGGCTGAGGGATATGAGACAATCTCCTCATCTTTAAGGGTGACAACATTAATGGTTAGCTAGTTGTGTATATGAGAATCACAATCTATCCTGTTTGCTGGCCATTGTATGACACTTTCTATTACATCTGAGAACTTTATACAAAATATATGAGACTTCCAAACCTCCTTGAGGCCTAGATGTTTATATAGACTCAATCTTTCATATTGCCCTAAACCCAGGTATGACAGTTAATGTTTCTCCTATAGGATGGCTTCAGGGATGAGAGCACTATTATGCCTGTGAGCTGGGTCCAGAAGTGAGTCACCATCCCACCTGTGGTCAGATTCAGTTATGAAAGTCAGAATTCCTGCTTTCTTCTGTATTCACGTTTTAGACTCAGGACTTCAACAATGGGCTTCATAAATGCAGGATGTGAAAAACTTATGCTTTCAACTGAGTGTGTAGCTGAGAGTTACAATCTTAAATTTTTTGCTGGGCTGTATTATTAAACTGTCTGTACCACGTAAGTTTTTATGATATGAGTTAGTGTTGTAAACTTCTGTGAGCTTTACACAAATATGAAATGAAAGACCTTACCTATTATCCCAAAGCTATGGTGAGCGTCAAAATATCTCCTTTTAGCTGAATTCCAATGTAAGCTTAATCATCATGTTTTTGAGCTGAAGGAAAGTGTATGTCATAATCCTATTTGTGGGCAAAAATCTAAGCAGAACGTTAACATCCCTTATGTCCTGCTTCAAGCAATATAAAAGTGCCCTCCCTAGGCAGGGCCTAGGAAAGATGGTCACATTAACTAAGGGCTGGAATCAGCAGTATGATACAGCCACACTTGGAAAAAAATTCAGCAATGTGATGAGAGCCAAAACACCTTCACAATCAATCAAAAATTTGTCAAAACACTTTATCTGACTCTAGCACAGGCAGGAGAATCACACATCATTAGGGTGCAGAACAGAGCAGTATGCTGTAATCTCTTCTTTATGCGTGACCTAGGCAGAGCAGCAACATCATCCCAATGCTGAGCCCTGAAATACTGCAAAAGTCCTGTTTGTGGGTGTTTTTTATTTTTTCAGCAACAAACCAAGAGTCACATTTCCTAAGTGCTGGGTCATCAACATATCATAATCTTTCCATTGTAAAGACCCAGACAAGAGAGAGTCACATCATTTGTGACATGGGCTCAGAGATATGACCTAAAGTCATCAGTAGACAGTGCTCAGGTAAAAAAAGAGAATCATATCACACTTAGGTGCTTTTTTATGTTTACGTCCCAATTTAATACATAGGCAGAAATGATGGCAGAAGTGATGGTGAAGAGCCACATTTCCTGGTCCTGGGTTCTTAGATATTCACAAGTCCTCCTTAGAAAAGGACCCAGGCTGGAGAGTTACATCACCTAGGTGCAGGTTCCACCCTTATGTTACAAAGTACCAAGTGGACAGGTCCAAGCAGGAAGTCATATCACCTAGCTGACAGGCCCAGAGATATGTCACAAAGCCTTCCTTAAACATGGCCCTGGCAAAAGAGTACCATTGTGCTTGGCCTAGCAATATGTCATTATTCAAGTGGGCAGATCCCAAGCAGAAAAGCCATATCACCTCCCTGATGGGCCCTGTGATATTTCAAAATGCCCTCTTTTGGTGTGTGCCTGGCCAAGGTGTATGCCACTATCCTGCCCTGTGTGTAGGGCCCATTCCAGAGAGGAGAGTTAGATCTTGTAACTGATTGACACAGCGATATGTCAATATGATGTTTGTAGGCATGGTGCAGGCAATAACGTAACATCATCTGGGTGCTGGATCCAGTGACATCAAAATTCTTACTGAGAGCAGGATCCAGGCAGAAAAGTCACATCACTTCAATATTGGCCCAGGTAGATATCAAAATTCCCGTTGTAGGCTGGAACCAGTCTGAAGAGTGAAATCACACAGGTGCTTGATGAAGAATCATATCACAGTCATGATAAAATGAAATTCCAGGGATGAAGCCCACTTGATCATGGTAGATAAGTTTTTGATGTGCTGCTGGATTCAGTTTGCCAGTATTTTATTGAGGATTTTTGCATCAATGTTCATCAAGGATATTGGTCTAAAATTCTCTTTTTTGGTTGTGTCTCTGCCCAACTTTGTTATCAACATGATGCTGGCCTCATAAAATGAGTTAGGGAGGATTCCCTCTTTTGCTATTGATTGGAATAGTTTCAGAAGGAATGGTACCAGTCCCTCCTTATACCTCTGGTAGAATTCAGCCATGAACCCGTCTGGTCCTGGGCTCTTTTTGGTTGGTAAGCAATTGATTATTGCCACAATTTCAGAGCCTGTTATTGGTCTATTCAGAGATTCAAATTCTTCCTGGTTTAGTCTTGGGAGGGTGTATGAATCGAGGAATTTATCCATTTCGTATAGATTTTCTAGTTTATTTGCATAGAGATGTTTGTAGTGTCCTCTGATGACAGTTTGTATTTCTGTGGGATCGGTGGTGATATCCCCTTCATCATTTTCTATTGTGTCTATTTGATTCTTCTCTCTTTTCTTCTGTATTATTCTTGCTAGCAGTCTATTGATTTTGTTGATCCTTTCAAAAAACCAGCTCCTGGATTCATTAATTTTTTAAAGGGTTTTTTGTGTCTCTATTTCCTTCAGTTCTGCACTGATCTTAGTTATTTCTTGCCTTCTGCTAGCTTTTGAATGTGTTTGCTCTTGCTTTTAAAGTTCTTTTAATTGTGATGTTAGGGTGTCAATTTTGGATTTTCCTGCTTTTTCTTGTGGACATTTAGTGCTATAAATTTCCCTCTACACACTGCTTTGAATGTGTCTCAGAGATTCTGGTATGTTGTGTCTTTGTTCTCGTTGGTTTCAAAAAACATCTTTATGTCTGCCTTCATTTCATTATGTACCCAGTAGTCATTCAGGAGCAGGTTGTTCAGCTTCCATGTAGTTGAGCGGTTTTGAGTGAGCTCCTTAATCCTGAGTTCTAGTTTGATTGCACTGTGGTCTGAGAGACAGTTTGTTATAATTTCTGTTCTTTCACATTTGCTGAGGAGAGCTTTACTTTCAACTATGTGGTCAATTTTTGAATAGGTGTGGTGTGGTGCCGAAAGAATGTATATTCTGTTGATTTGGGATGGAGAGTTCTGTAGATGTCTATTAGGTCCACTTGGTGCAGAGCTGAGTTCAATTCCTGGATATCCTTGTTAACTTTCTGTCTCGTTGATCTGTCTAATGTTGACAGTAGGGTGTTAAAGTCTCCCATGATTATAGAGTGGGAGTCGTAGGCTTCATCCCTGGGATTCAAGCCTGGTTCAATATATGCAAGTCAATTAATGTAATCCTGCATATAAACAGAAGCAAAGACAAAATCCACATGATTATCTCAATAGATGCAGAAAAGGCCTTTGACAAAATTCAACAACCCTACGTGCTAACAACTCTCAGTAAATGAGGTATTGATGGGATGTATCTCAAAATAATAAGAGCTATCTATGACAAACCCACAGCCAATATCATACTGAATGGGCAAAAACTGGAAGCATTCCCTTTGAAAACTGGCACAAGACAGGGATGTGTTGGAAGTTCTGGCAGGAGAAGGAAGTAAAGGGTATTCAATCAGGAAAAGGGGAAGTCAAATTGTCCCTGTTTGCAAATGGCATGATTGTATATCTAGGAAACCCCATTGTCTCAGCCCAAAATCTCCTTAAGCTAATAAGCAACTTCAGCAAAGTCTCAGGATACAAAATCAATGTACAAAAATCACAAGCATTCTTATACACCAATAACAGACAAACAGAGACCCAAATCATGAGTGAACTCCCATTCACAATGGCTTCAAAGAGAATAAAATACCTAGGAATCCAACTTACAAGGGATGTGAAGGACCTCTTCAAGGAGGACTATGAACCACTGTTCAATGAAATAAAAGAGGATACAAAGAAATGGAAGAACATTCTGTACTCATGGGTAGGAAGAATCAATATCATAAAAATGGCCATACTCCGCAAGGTAATTTATAGATTCAATGTCATCCTCATCAAGCTACCAATGACTTTCTTCACAGATTTGGAAAAAACTACTTTAAAGTTCATATGGAACCAAAAAAGAGCCCACATCGACAAGTCAATCCTAAGCCAAAAGAACAAAGCTGGCGGCATTACACTACCTGACTTCAAACTATACTACAAGGCTACAGTGACCAAAACAGCATGGTACTGGTACCAAAACAGAGATGTAGATCCATGGAACAGAACAGAGCCCTCAGAAATAATGCCACATATCTACAACTATCTGAACTTTCACAAATGTGAGAAAAACAAGCAATGGGGAAAGCATTCCCTATTTAATAAATGGTGCTGGGAAAACTGGCTAGCCATATGTAGAAAGCTGAAACTGGATCCCTTCCTTACACCTTATACAAAAATTGATTCAAGATGGATTAAAGACTTAAACGTTAGATATAGAACCATAAAAACCCTAGAAGAAAACCTAGGCACTACCATTCAGGACATAGGCATGGGCAAGGACTTCATGTCTAAAACACCAAAAGCAATGGCAACAAAAGACAAAATTGACAAATGGGATCTAGTTAAACTAAAGAGCTTCCACACAGCAAAAGAAACTACCATTGGAGTGAACAGGCAACCTACAAAATGGGAGAAAATTTTTGCAACCTACTCATCTGAAAAAGTGCTAACATCCAGAATCTACAATGAACTCAATCAAATTTACAAGAACAAAAAAAACAACCCCATTGAAAAGTGGACGAAGGACATGAACAGACACTTCTCAAAAGAAGACATTTATGCAGACAAAAAACACATGAAAAAATGCTCCCCATCACTGGCCGTCAGAGAAATGCAAATCAAAACCACAATGAGATACCATCTCACATCAGTTAGAATGGCAATCATTAAAAAGTCAAGAAACAACAGGTGCGGAAGAGGATGTGGAGAAATAGGAACAATTTTACACTGTTGGTGGGACTGTCAACCAGTTCAACCATTGTGGAAGTCAGTGTGGTGATTCCTCAGGGATCTAGAACTAGAAATACCATTTGACCCAGCTATCCCATTACTGGGTATATACCCAAAGGACTCTAAATCATGCTGCTATAAAGACACATGCACACATATGTTTACTGCAGCACTATTCACAATAGCAAAGACTTGGAACCAACCCAAATGTCCAACAATGATAGACTGGATTAAGAAAATGTAGCACGTATACACCATGGAATACTAGGCAGCCATAAAAAATGATGAGTTCATGTCCTTTGTAGGGACCTGGATGAAATTGGAAATCATCATTCTTAGTAAACTATAGCAAGAACAAAAAACCAAACACCGCATGTTCTCACTCATAGATGGGAATTGAACAATGAGATCACATGGACACAGGAAGTGGAACATCACACTCTGGGGACTGTTGTGGGCTGGGGGGAGGGGGGAGGGATAGCACTGGGAGATATACCTAATGCTAAATGATGAGTTAATTGGTGCAGCACACCAGCATGGCACGTGTATAGATATGTAACTAACCTGCACATTGTGCACAGGTACCTTAAAACTTAAAGTATAATAAAATAAAATAAAGAAAAACAAGAAATTCTGAGGATTAGATTAACAGTATCACACATGTCCTGCTTTCATGTAAGACAGTTGCCTTCAACTATCTGTAATGGTGAAATTCTTTACTGTCAGCTTGGAGTACACATAAGACTAACAATTTCCGCTGGGTGCTTGGCCTTGTTATGACATTCACGATAAAATCCAAGGATCTTATAAAGTATGTGTGATGGTTGTAATATTTTTGTGATCTTTTAACCAGAAGGACATGCTTTACATCACTTACATCCCTAATCCTAATTATGAGAGTCAACATTTCTGTGATTGGCTGAGTGTACATATGAGACTTATTACCTTGTCTTTGAGCTGTGCCTAGGTATATGTCATCATCACCTCCTGTGGTTACTAAACAGGCAGGACAATCACAACACCTGAATCCTAAGCCAGAAATATTATCTTTGTGGGCAGAAAAGTCACAAACCTGGGGTTCTAGGCCCAGCTCTATGGCATAATGCCCCTTTTGGAGAGTGTCCAGGCAGGAGAGGTATATCACACAAATTGTGGGCCTAGAGATAAATCACAATGCCTCTTGTTGAAATGGCCTAGGCAAGAGACTCGTAATTTGGATGCAGAGCTTAGAAATGCTACACTCTTCACTAGAAGCAGGGTTGAGGCAGGAGAGGAGAGTCATATAACCTAGACTATGTGTCCAGATATATGTTATGATCCCCTCTGAGGACATTGTGAAGACACGAGAGTCAAATCACCAAAGTTCCTAGCAAGGTGCATGTCAAAATGTCAACTGTGGGCTATAATTAGGCAGAATTATTAAATCACTCAGGAGCTGGGCCAAAGCAAATGTCACAGTAACACCTGCGGAAATGTTCAGGGATGAGGTCACCATGCTGTTCCTGTCTTGGATCCAGGTACAAGAGTCTTTACTAGGCCTTTGATCTGGTCTTAGGTGTATGGCTTAATATCACCTGTGTTCTGGGAGAAGAAAGGAAAGTCACATCAGCTGAGTGGGTGCTGGTCTAGTGAATTACTACAATGCACTTTGTGGGCAGGACTCTGGAAGATGAGTCATATCACCAGGATGCTGGTTTCAGTGATATATCTAAATCCCCCCTCTGGACAGGACTTAGGTAGGACAAAAGACAAATTTCACCTAGGCAATTGGCCTGGATATATGTCAGAACTCCCCCTGTGTGCAGGACAGTGCAGGAGAATGACCTTACCTTGGTGCTGGGTTTAGTACTGTGTCACAATCTATCTTGTGGTCAGGGCCCAGGCAAAAGAGAAGAAATCCCACCTAGGTGCTGAGCCAAGTGATATGTTACAAGGCTTCCAACTGGCAGAGCCCTCCCCAAGAAGAGTCACATCAACTGGGTTGAGTTACCAGTTATGTGTCACAATGCACCCTAAGTGCCAGGCAAAGGTAGTAGAAGGAATTAATATCACTTACATGATGGCCCTTGATAAAAGTCACAATGCTCCTTGTAGGCAGGGTTCAGGCCAATATTTAACATCAGCTGGGTGCTTGTCCCAGTAATATGAAAAGTTCTACAGTGGTCTGGGCCTACAAAGAGAGTCAAAACACTCAGATGCTGGACAAAGTCACACTTCTCAATTACACACTTGAAAATGTTCTGAAACAAGTTTTACAGTCCCACACAAGTCCTGGCTTCTGGTATGGGAGTCAAAATCTCCTAATATCTGAGTCAAAGTACAGGCATCAGAATCTCAACAATGGGCAATATCCACGTATAAGAACCCCAATTGAAGATTGGGTTCCAAGAGATGAGTCAAAACACTACAGGTAGGCTGAATTATGGTTGAAACATCACCAAACTACCCATGGATCAGATTCATGTATGAGAACAACAACTTTTAACTTTGACTGCTTATGTATGTGAGATTTAGTACCTCATTGACAGGCTCTGTTTATTTGTGAGAATCACAATTGTGTCATCTGGTGTAGATCCAAGAGTCACAATAGCCCCTGGCTGCTGGTGTCTGTTATCACACTTTTGGTACCACTCAGGCTTCATATAATATGCCTAAGTAGCATATTTTTCTGTGAATACTTGCAGGTGGGAGACCTAGGTCTT